>NC_139626.1:48616299-48628799 GCF_964638095.1 Poromitra crassiceps
ACACATTATCTATTTTTCCCGGCTCCGCTTTTGCACAACACTCGTCTTTCTGCTAGGTAGCGTTGCTTCAAAGTTTTCCACTTGCTGCGGAGGTTTTGCCACGGCTAATCGAACCTTACTTACCAAACGTATTTTCCGCTCCTTTTCCAAAGGAGAAGATGGGTCACATGACGTGCAAATGCAGAAAATGTGTTTCCATTACACTTTTGCGATAAACTGCTATATCGACACGTCTGAAAAACCACCTCATGAGAGCGCAAAAACTTTTTGCGATATTTGGGAGGTTTTTCGAAATTCACGTGTTTCCATTACCCAATTTCTATTGCGATATTTAGATTTTGCGCATTTCTGAGGGTAATGGAAACACGACTAGTGTTATGGCAATGAGCTGTTAGTTTTTACCACCACTATCACAGGTTATACTGTAGTTAGCAAAACACTGAATTCCATTTGATGTCTCCAGGTCAGGAATCAGGATGCAGTTCTCTAAAAGAATTAGCATTGTGGATTAGGCTTGCCGCAGTAGTCGGTGTTACACGGTGTTACACGGTGGTGGGGAATACACCGATTACACAACATGCCCACCGGTAACACGGTTTGTTTTTATGGAGGAAGAAATGAGAGAAAAACTCCACCCGCTCGTGCCAGATTCAGCGTGCGCCGGGGGTCAATTACAAGCGCTCCCTCTGGGCTGCAGTGTGGCTCCACTGTTCTGGTTAGACCAGCAACTAACGATCGAAAACGCTATGCATCTTATGAACACAAATGATGCCCTCCTCCTACACATGTAGGTAAGACCCTTAGCTAAGCACAATCTCAGAAGTAGCCAACTACTCTCCCAGTAGTTGGCTACTTGGCTCAGAAGTAGCTTGTATAAACTAGGGAATAACTTACAACGGCAGGTGATGGAGTGCACAAGCCTCATGCTGCTTAGTATTGCATATTGTGCTTAGAAGATGACAGCTTTGAGAACAATCTGTATGCAGGGGCCATATTCTTTAAAAACACAGCAGACAAGTCGGCTATAGGATTTTGTACAGTAGGCTATGTTGGATTCATGGATTGGTTGTGGCAGTTATCCATTGTCGTCTTTGATGATTACAATCTGTTGGAACTGCTGTGTTCAGACAGTATATGTGTCTATATTCTGACATGTGCATATAGATGCCTGAATGCCTGTCGTGTGTTAGCTGTGTGTATGTCCTTGCGTGTGTGTGTGTGTGTGTGTGTGTGTGTGTGTGTGTGTGCATGCTGCATGCAAATGTGTTCTCTATATTCCTTTGCGCGCGCTGCGTGTGTGTGTGTGTGTGTGTGTGTGTGTGTGTGTGTGTGTGTGTGTGTGATTGATCTCCCTCCCCTGGTGCAGAGTGCAGTGTGTGTGTGTCAGTCCCAGGTGTGTGTGAGTGCTCGTAAACAGTCTGTTTGATTGAGAGGCTGTGATGCTTGTTTGACAGGCTGGCCTTGTGCTGCCGGCAGACCCCTGCATCGCCATAGTTACGCAGCATCGCGTGGCCGTGGGTACCCATCACCGAGGAGGAGGGGGACCACAAAGAGTAAGTGGAATTATTGCAATAATAATTTAATAAGGAGCTAAAAGATTGGTCATATGAATTACTGATGCTGTATATCTAAGGCTTGGCAACAAAATGCATATCATAGTCAGAAGGTACAGTATCGATATATAAACACGTGTGTGTGTACTAAAATATGCAAATATGTAACTGCATGGTACTATATAATAAGTTATAATAAGTTAAATACAAATCTGTCATTTTCAAAGTAAGATTCTCAAATGTGTTTCAGATGTGGTTTCATGGAAGATTAGTATTTGCTTTTTATCATTCATGCATCATGATAAGTGTATCAATGTTTCATCACATGTGATTTTATTGAAGCAGGGGTGGGCAATTATTTTTCATGGGGGGCCACATGAGAAAGCCAGATTGTTGCCGGGGGCAGAACAAATATTGTCATGCTGTAACCCAGGAACTTTGATGATAGAGCTACCAGAGGGCCAGATTTTGCTGAGGGCTGGGGGCCAAACGGCGCCGCTGCGAAATAATTTGGGGCATTTGAAGTCTGGTTTAGAGGAATAACTCGTTTCAAATTAACAGTTGTGATGTCATTATTCAGTCTTAAACACCAATATTTGAAACTTTTCTCACTCACTTCTATGTCACCACTTGCTCTCCCTGCAAGGCTTGAACTTTTTTGACCACCTGCCAATACGGCTGCTAGATTTTAAAGTTACCAGCTAATTAGAATTGCCACTAGCCAAAATAAGTATCAGTAAGTGGCCCGGGATTCTCAAAGCCTGTGTTGAGAGTCACACACAAATGCACTCTTGAAGCTAAATAAATCCAAAACCAACAAGTGAATTATTTACATTTTTACTTCAATGTAGAACAGTCATTTCTTACACATGAGATTACTTTTAGCCTTTTATCCATAAAGATTATTGAAAGATATTCCATATATTCCAGACTGAAATGTTATAACAGAAGTGGAGTATTGGCCAGAATGATATGAACATTTGGACACTTATTCAGTGGGTATCTTGCATGTTGCGTTCAGGTGCACTGTAAAATAAAATAAAAAAAAATGCAATTCCGGCCACATGCGCCTCCTGTGTGGCCCGCGGGCCGCCAGTTGCCCAGGTCTGTATTGAAGGATGGATCATTTTGGATTATTGCCTTGCAAATTATTCTATTTTCGTCACGCAATATTTGTCCCCCACTATGAAATCAGGGGGAGGACTTTAGTTTAGCTCATGCATGATATCTCTGAAACCTTTGATTGGATATGAAAAGAAAAATGCAATTTAAAGTTTAAAATATATTCATTTGCCAAAGAGGGGCGCCACATCATTAAATTGTTTGCCAATGTGTCAGAAGGGACATCTCGGATATTGCTGATTGGATTTTCACAAAATCTTGCAAAAGGATCCGTCTTATCAGGGTTCCAGCACGCTCCACCTTGCGAGTATATAAATACTTTGATGGACTTACGGTCACATCTTCTCAACGTAAAAGATATTGTGCAATATAGCATTCGAAAAATCGTAATAGTGCACTTGGTTGGTAAATGACAATATGCATGGGTATAAAATACTCCCCCTACCTACACATACTAAGCAACATAATGCACAAGCACAGCACTCTATATGGACAAACACCAGCTTGGTCGCCAGAATAAACGTTATTACATATATACAGCGCTTGATTGACCTTAAAGTCGAGCTGAACCCAAAACTGACTTTTCTTTTCTTTTAGTTCAAATACCTGAGTATTCAGTGCACCTATTTAATAATGTATGCCAAAAAAAATCACAAAAATCTAATTTCTTTAGTTTTTCACACTTTTTCACATCAAAAGTTCATTTTTCAAGATTTCATTCATAACAGTAATCTACAGTTTGCTGACGTCACATAGTACAATCAAATTTCTACCCCATTTCAACCAATCATATCACGACATGGCAGCTGTCAATCAAATCTTCATTTCAGGATAATTGTCTCTTCCAAATGAAGGAGAAAATGGAGCCTATAGTGCCTGTAATCTGGCAGAATTTCTAGCCCATGAACTAACTACTAACTTGGCCAATTGTATGTAACATACAAAATAAAGCAAACGGTAATGTAAAGAATGCAAAGACATGTAACTGGCTCCTTAAACTCGCATTCCAGGAATATTGTATTTCCCGCAATAGCGTAACTGGCGCGTGCCTCAAAGAGCCTGGTTGTCAGGGGGCGCCCCTCGGAGATTCCAGGCGGGCGGGCAGCACTCATGCATCAGATTGTCCGCTCCGTTCCACACAGAAGCAGCTGGCTGCCTGGTACTCTGTGGATCCCACTCGCGTAGCACGACAACCCAACACGCTGGATCCCACTCGATTTGGGGGCAGAACACGCCAGGATTGGCCAATATGCCAAAGCCAGTCCCCAGAATTGTCAAATCAAATCATCGACACCCTACACGGTCCGCCTCTCAACCCTGTCATCAAGACAAGATTTGATTTCAGCCTCCGAAACGTCTCCGACCCTCGCGCTGCTCACGCTACCGTTGGGTTCATTTCGACTTTAACGACTTGATGTTATATTTGATGTTGTATTATAAATGCTGGGATCTGGCATGGTTGCCATTCCTGCTGTTGTTGGTGCTATGTGGAGGCAAAATGTCCTCACTTTTTTACTTGAGCTCGATCACTCCTGGAGCTATTGTGTCACAATGATGCTTGGTATTGTTGGTAGGGCTGTGGCGATTCACTTATCTCCCGATTCGATACTATCACGATTCTTGGGTGCCGATTCGATTTATATTGCGATTCTTAAGTATTGCGATTCTACGATTATTGCGATTCGATATTACGATTTATTTGCGATTTTTGTTTATTTTTTTCTTTTCTTTTTTCAGTTTGTTTGCTTTTTTACACTAGATTAGAACATGGGAAAAGTTGAATCATACACTAGAGACTGTATATTATATATCATGAGTAGGGCTGGGCGATATAGTTAAAAACAGGGGCGGACTGGGATCATAATTCAGGCCGGGCATTAGATACCAAGCAGGCCAGGTCGATATGGGCCAACGCGTGTGAAATTTGGGCCGTTTGAAGCCAGATTTGGGCCGTTTGAAGTCCAATTTTACAATGAGATGCACCCACTTTAACCCTGAAGTGTAATTATTACTTCAGACTAACTAATAAAGTAATAAAACCACTAGTAAACCAGTAGGCGGCGCCTGGCCTGCTGTTCAGTGAGTGGCCTGACTGCAAGCACCCAAAAAAAAAAAAAAAAATAAAAAAAATAATTTGCGATTATCGATTCTGGAATAAAAGATCGATCCAAAAAATCGTGACATTAAAAATCGCGATACTTAGGTGAATCGATTTTTTCCCCCACCCCTAATTGTTGGTGTCCTTTTGTACTGTTGTGTCCCAATGCCTGCTGCAAACAACATTTCCTTCGGGATACCAATAAAGTTGAAGTTGATAATAACCATAACCAAGTTGATTTACCTGCATAAACATAACAATTTATTTATTTATTTGTGTTTAACGTTGGAAAGGCAGTGAGGTTTTCAAATTAACCGCCGTTTTGTTTCAAACTTATATTGAGATTCTACTATCCGTGGTTTCAAGAAACGTAAAATGACAACATTTTATTCTGGCAACTGGGTTACAAACACGCGCGCATGTGTGTTTTTTGTGCGCACGCGCACGCACACGCGCACACACACACACACACGCACGCACGCACGCACGCACGCATGCACACACACACACACACACACACACACACACACACACACACACACACACACACACACAGATGTAAACACACAGTTTCCCCTCCGTTATGGAGGCCCAGGGCCTCCATACTCCTTCACCGTGCTGCTGAAGGGGAATACTAAACAGGGTGGCCAGCATGGCAGCATCATGCAGAGAGCGCTGTCTACAGGTCACTGACAGAGAGCGCTGTCCACAGGTTACTGACAGAGAGCGCTGTCCACAGCTCACTGACAGAGAGCGCTGTCCACAGGTTACTGACAGAGAGCGCTGTCCACAGGTTACTGACAGAGAGCGCTGTCCACAGGTTACTGACAGAGAGCGCTGTCCACAGCTCACTGACAGAGAGCGCTGTCCACAGGTTACTGACAGAGAGCGCTGTCTACAGGTCACTGACAGAGAGCGCTGTCCACAGGTTACTGACAGAGAGCGCTGTCCACAGCTCACTGACAGAGAGCGCTGTCCACAGGTTACTGACAGAGAGCGCTGTCCACAGGTCACTGACAGAGAGCGCTGTCCACAGGTCACTGACAGAGAGCGCTGTCTACAGGTTACTGACAGAGAGCGCTGTCTACAGGTTACTGACAGAGAGCGCTGTCTACAGGTCACTGACAGAGAGCACTGTCCACAGGTTACTGACAGAGAGCGCTGTCCACAGGTCACTGACAGAGAGCGCTGTCTACAGGTTACTGACAGAGAGCGCTGTCTACAGGTTACTGACAGAGAGCGCTGTCTACAGTTCACTGACAGAGAGCGCTGTCCACAGGTTACTGACAGAGAGCACTGTCCACAGGTCACTGACAGAGAGCACTGTCCACAGGTCACTGACAGAGAGTGCTGTCCACAGGTCACTGACAGAGAGCGCTGTCCACAGGTTACTGACAGAGAGCGCTGTCTACAGGTCACTGACAGAGAGTGCTGTCCACAGGTCACTGACAGAGAGCGCTGTCTACAGGTCACTGACAGAGAGCGCTGTCCACAGGTCACTGACAGAGAGCGCTGTCCACAGGTCACTGACAGAGAGTGCTGTCCACAGGTCACTGACAGAGAGCGCTGTCTACAGGTCACTGACAGGGGGCACTGTCCACAGGTCACTGGCTGTCTACAGGTCACAGACAGGGGGCACTGTCCACAGGTCACTGACAGAGAGTGCTGTCCACAGGTCACTGACAGACAGCGCTGTCCACAGGTCACTGACAGACAGCGCTGTCCACAGGTCACTGACAGAGAGTGCTGTCCACAGGTCACTGACAGAGAGCGCTGTCTACAGGTCACTGACAGGGGGCACTGTCCACAGGTCACTGACAGGGGGCACTGTCCACAGGTCACTGGCTGTCTACAGGTCACTGACAGAGAGCGCTGTCCACAGCTCACTGACAGTTAACTTGGCTCAGCAAGATACTTACAGGCCTTGTTGCATGCATTAGGGACACTGTACTACTCTACAAAACTATTCATCGCTTCTTCATATTTCAATAGCAGGTAGGTCAAATTACTGTGGAGCTCATCTGATGAACAATCTGAGAAGCAAAGAGCCAGCTTTGCCGAGTGCATGGAGCAGCACATAGCTGCTGCATGCAGCTGACGGAGACACACTGGAAGTGGAAGTGACGCAGCCGGTCAGGGAAGCGTTCACACCAGAAGCGCTCTGTTTTACTGCACGCCGCCCACAACTTGCACTGACTTCATGCCTGGCTGCACGCAGCCACTCGCGTCAAAAATAGCCCCGACGTGGAAACTCTGGCTGCAGGACGCAAGACGGGGTCGTGACATCATAAATAGGCGGCCGGTAGCTCAGTCCGAATTGTTATTACGTTAGCGGCTCCCTCTGTCATCTTATCAAGTCAAGTCAAGCTTGTGTCTTGTGTCGTGTGTCGTGTGTTAGTAGTATTAGTGCAATGTGTTCAGGTGCCGGAGAGTGCACCTGTATGACGCACAATCCAACACAATGCAACTTGTAACTATGTTGTGTTCACTACCGCACTACTTTGGCCAATCAAACAGCTTCGCTACTGAAAACAGTATTTCATTGAAAAAGAGCGACGCCACACCACGCTACTGAGAAATGTAGTTAAACTAGCAACAGTGCCACTTGTAGCAAAGCTACTTATAGCAATGCTACCGTCCAACACTGGTGTTTTTATGTGTATGTTCTTCTGCGTGTGTGCGTGTGTGTGTGCGTGTGTGTGTGTGTGTGTGTGGGGGGGGGGGGGGTAAGCGCTCATGCATAGGTGTGTGTGTGTGTGTGTGTGTGTGTGTGTGGGGGGGGGGTATAGTTAGCAGTGTCATGATACTGGGTAAAGCCAGCTTAGGCCTGGATCATCAACTTGACTGCCACCACCTTGCACTATAATCCGTACGTGCTCTGTCACATAATAATCCAATATTGGCCACACACACACACACACACACACACACGCACGCACGCACACACACACACACACACACACACACACACTAGCCTACCACACCATGTAACACACAACAATACATACAAAAAGGTGTATGATCTCCATTTTCTGTCACCATCCACTATTGCAGCAACAGTACCATGTTTCCATTCATTATTTAGGTATAAGCCATCTGCCATACCTGAGCCACGTGCAGTAGTGTGGTATAACACACACTTAGAATGGGTGGTCTCTCAGGTGGAAACATCAAAATGTCGACTTCTCAGGCCTTCAAAAGGAACATTATTTTTTTTAATTGATGGTTGTTGTGCATTCTGGAAATTATGCAATGGGTTTCGAAAAGGTTTCATGAGCCAAAGAGTCATAATATCGTTTCAACCCATAAAGGATGACGTCATTCTTCAATTCAGGCAAACAGAAATTAACAAAGTTGGATTTACAGTCTGGGATTTCGGCAACACAATGCCGGTACAAAGACACGCACATGCACACACACACACACATGCACGTGCGCTCAAGCGCACACATAGACTCGCACGCACGCACGCGCGCACACACACACACACACACACACACACACACACACACACACACACACACACACGCACGCACCTACACACCCACTCTCAGACACTCACGCCTCATTCTCAGAAACATATCTGCTGTCACACACACCCCATTCCCTTTCAACCCTGCAGTGATGGAGATTAATAGCAGCGTTTAGAGCCCGCTGAGCTCCACCTGTCCAGGCCGAGGCCCCCAGGGCAGCTCTGGTCTGTGCCCAGGAACAAGAGGCTGTCCTGGGGCACGATCCATCATGGAGGTCCCTGACAGGCTGGCTCTCCGGAGCCAACCTCCACAGCTGGACCACCGACGTGGGGCCATCCGTCCAGGACGACATGGCACACCGAGCGGATCCACCTGGACCACACTAGATGGCTGTTGGATGGAGGAGTGGAAGGGCTGCAGGGTGTGTGTGTGTGAAAACCAGACAGTCAGGCAGCTAGGCTAAAACCAGACAGTCAGGCGGCTAAGCTAAAACCAGACAGGTAGCTAGGCTAAAACCAGATAGCCAGGTGGCTAGGCTAAAACCAGACAGGCTAACACCAAGCCTTCTGTTGCAGGCCACATTATGGCCTTTGTGGTGATGTCAGCGGTAATTGTAACGACGGTATAAAACAGTCAATAAAATAGGTTCTTCAAAAAGTGTGAATCACCGCAAAACTACGAGAGGTCGTTGAGCATACAGGCATAAAGGTACACAAAAAATAAGTTGATTGGTCCAGTACAATTTGAGATTAGCTGCAGACACACACAAACACACACACACACAGTGGCGTGCCGTCCATTAGGCGAACTAGGCAAATGCTAAGGGTGCTTAAGCCGTTAGGGGCGCCAGAGAGGGTAAAAAAAAAAAAAAAAATTACAAATACTTTTTCATGATAATAGGCCTACTATTATTTTACAATAGTAGACAAAAAAAATAAGCAGAACAATGTCTTAAGTCTTTAAATAATAGTGAAATCATTTTTCTAATTCTGGCTTTCTGGCTGCCTGGGCTGCAGCACTTTCACCATGGTCCCTAATCCATACCACCCCACCCCCTGCGCGGCCACCCCCCCTTCTACCTGCTCGGAGCTTTTTCCCAGAGTGGGGGAAGGGAGCTGGAAGGTGGGTGCTGAGGGTGCTGCAGCACCCCCTGGTGGCAAGAAATGGGATTTTCGAAATTGTTGGATTTGGCTGTCTTGTGTTTATACCACCAACAAGATGCATTAAAAAACAGTTTGTGCTTCCCAGCTCTAATCTTATTTCATACGCTCTCTCTTCAAAAGTGTTTGATTTTCATCATAATCTGGTTTTCCATAATAATAATAATAAGTTCAGTGTTTATGCCTGTGTTGCTGTCTGTTGTAGTGTGAAACGACTAAAGGGAGAGCAGGTGCTGAACGTGAGTGAGAAAAGGAGAAGATACTGAATAATGACATCACAATAGTATAATCCTAATGTTAATTTAAAATTAAATATTCTTCTAAATATGGATGAAAGTCCAAAAAACGTCAAATTTTCTTTGCCGCTGCCCTTGCGGGCAGCACCAAGAGTCCCTTCCTTACAGCACCCCCTACCTAAAAGTACTTCCAGCGCCACTGGGGAAGGGCCATTCTGAGCCTGCACTGCAGTGGTGGAATTAGCTGCGATATAATTTTTATTATTATTATTTTATTATTTTCTTTGGGGGAGGGGGGGCACCAGCAAAAATCTTGCCTAGGGCACCAACTTGGTCAGGCACGCCACTGCACACACACACACACAGACAGACACTCTCTCTCTCTCTCTCTCTCTCTCTCTCACACACACACACACAGACACACACACACACACACACGCACGAGCGTGCAAATGACCACATAAAGAAGACAAAAACAAACAAAAGGCAGATGTGAATTGGGCAACTGGAACAAACAGCATCATTGTACAAAATATTTGTAATAGTACCAAAACAACTAAAGTCTTAAACAGTTAAAGTTAGGGAGATGAATGAGTTCAAACAGATGCTGCTGGAATACAGCTAGTTGTGATGTTTGGCAGCTGCTGTGACCTGCCAGTCACTTTCTATGACAGCATCGACAACACAACACCCACACAGCCTCAGTGCAGAGGCAGAGCAATGGCAAAAGGCAAGAGAGAGCTCATACAGTATATGCTTACCTAATCATGCATCCTTCTAGGGACACACAAATATTTTGTTACATTGACATTACTTATATTATATCGATATCGTGAGATAGATATCATCTTAGATTTTGGATATCGTAATATCGTGATATGGCATATCTGTTGTCTCTTGCTGGTCTTAAATGTGCAGTATGCAATTTTCAGTCAGTATATCCACATTTCAATTATCAAAAAAGCTGAACCAAGGCACTCTTCAAAGGTTTAAAAAAGCTTTAAGATAAATGCTTAGTCCATTGTTGGACAAATTAAATCCACATTACTGATGATTATTGATCCAAAATCTCTTTGTGTAAATATTTTGTGAAAGCACCAAAATTTAGTCATCCCTACAATATTGTCTATATCGAGTTATTTGGTCAAAAATATTGTGATATTTGATTTTGTCCATATCGCCCAGCCCTATAGAGCTACACTTGCAGTGCTGACAATTGTGATGTTGGCAATGTAATGAGGGATTTTATGTCCTACTGTTGTATTGATTACGTCACTTTGGATAAGAGTGACAGCAAATTTCACTCCAAGCTGCCATATTTTCTGAATAGAAGGGAAAAAAAATGTTTGATGCTCTGTCCTCTGATGTTCAACAATCTGTGTTTCCACCATCTGGAAAAAAAACTGATTATTGGGCAAACGGCTACGGCAAGGTCTTCCCAACAGCTTCCAATAATATTACAAACCCAGTTGAAAGAAATCATTTGATCAATGTAGGTGTCACATTTTTTCAAATGGTGGATGTCTCATTTGTGAAGGAACACATTCACATGTTCTCTGTGACAGTACTCTTCTGACCGCCCCTCTACTACACTCACTGAGCACCTTGAACACCTACACCTTACATTACATTATCCAAGCAGACAACCATGTGGCCGCAGTGCAATGCATAGGATCACGCAGCAGATACGGGTCAGCAGCTTCAGTTCATGTTCACATCAAACATCAGAATGGGGAGGCAATATGATCCCAGTGACTTTGAGCGTGGCGTGGTTGTTGGTGCCAGACAGACAGACAGACAGGCTGTTGAGTTTTTTCCCTGACACTGCTGATCTCCCGGGATGTTCATGCACAACAGGCTCTAGAGTTGACACAGAATGGTGTGAAAAACAAAAATAAACATCCAGTGAGCAGCGACTGAAGCGTCTCGTTGATGAGAGGGGTCAGAGGAGAAGGGCCAGACTGAAGTGTCTTGTTGATGAGAGGGGTCAGAGGGGAAGGGCCAGACTGAAGCGTCTTGTTGATGAGAGGGGTCAGAGGGGAAGGGCCAGACTGAAGTGTCTTGTTGATGAGAGGGGTCAGAGGGGAAGGGCCAGACTGAAGCGTCTTGTTGATGAGAGGGGTCAGAGGGGAAGGGCCAGACTGAAGCGTCTTGTTGATGAGAGGGGTCAGAGGGGAAGGGCCAGACTGAAGTGTCTTGTTGATGAGAGGGGTCAGAGGGGAAGGGCCAGACTGAAGTGTCTTGTTGATGAGAGGGGTCAGAGGGGAAGGGCCATACTGAAGCGTCTTGTTGATGAGAGGGGTCAGAGGGGAAGGGCCAGACTGAAGTGTCTTGTTGATGAGAGGGGTCAGAGGGGAAGGGCCAGACTGGTTGGAGCTGACAGAAAGGCTTCAGCAACTGAGATAACCTCTTTACAACGGTGGTGAGCAGAAAAGCATGCCAGAATGCAATCCATCGAACCTTGAGACCGATGTCACTTTGGTCGGTTTCACATTGAGCTAAAGTGAGCGGTGAAGGTCTCCTTTATGTTGTTTGCCTGGCTGCTCCAATATCATCTAACTCTGAATGAACTAATAATTTAGCCAATTGTATGTAACATACCAAATAAAAGCAAACGGCAATGTCTAAGAATGCAACGCCATGTAACTGGCTTGTTAATTCTCGCATTCCAGGGAATTACGTTAACGTCTGCGGGTCTTATAGACGTTAGTGGCTCGAGCGCAACACGGAGGAGAGAAAACTATCTGAAGCTTTCTTTGTTGGAGTCCAGGTATGTTTTACAAGAAAGTGCTCGTCATTGTCGACGATAACGTTATCTGACCTGGCTAACAGTGGATACTCGCTTGCTTGCTGTGTAC
>NC_139626.1:48633799-48686299 GCF_964638095.1 Poromitra crassiceps
ACCAGTCATTCAGGGAGAAATCCACCATAGAAGAGGAGAGAAACCAGTCATTCAGGGAGAAATCCACCATAGAAGAGGAGAGAGGTCATTCATTCAGGGAGAAATCCACCATAGAAGAGGAGAGAGACCAGTCATTCAGGGAGAAATCCACCATAGAAGAGCAGAGAGACCAGTCATAGAGGGAGAAATCCACCATAGAAGAGGAGAGAGACCAGTCATTCAGGGAGAAATCCACCATAGAAGAGCAGAGAGACCAGTCATAGAGGGAGAAATCCACCATAGAAGAGGAGAGAGACCAGTCATACAGGGAGAAATCCACCGTAGAAGAGGAGAGAGACCAGTCATTCAGGGAGAAATCCACCATAGAAGAGCAGAGAGACCAGTCATAGAGGGAGAAATCCACCATAGAAGAGGAGAGAGACCAGTCATACAGGGAGAAATCCACCGTAGAAGAGGAGAGAGACCAGTCATTCAGGGAGAAATCCACCATAGAAGAGCAGAGAGACCAGTCATAGAGGGAGAAATCCACCATAGAAGAGGAGAGAGACCAGTCATAGAGGGAGAAATCCACCGTAGAAGAGGAGAGAGACCAGTCATACAGGGAGAAATCCACCGTAGAAGAGGAGAGAGGTCATTCATTCAGGGAGAAATCCACCGTAGAAGAGGAGAGAGATCAGTCATTCAGGGAGAAATCCACCATAGAAGAGGAGAGAGACCAGTCATTCAGGGAGAAATCCACTGTAGAACAGGAGAGAGACCAGTCATACAGGGAGAAATCCACCATAGAAGAGGAGAGAAACCAGTCATTCAGGGAGAAATCCACCGTAGAAGAGGAGAGAGACCAGTCATACAGGGAGAAATCCACCATAGAAGAGGAGAGAGACCAGTCATACAGGGAGAAATCCACCATAGAAGAGGAGAGAGACCAGTCATTCAGGGAGAAATCCACCGTAGAAGAGGAGAGAGACCAGTCATACAGGGATAAATCCACCATAGAAGAGGAGAGAGACCAGTCATACAGGGATAAATCCACCGTAGAAGAGGAGAGAGACCAGTCATTCAGGGAGAAATCTACCGTAGAACAGGAGAGAGACCAGTCATACAGGGAGAAATCCACCATAGAAGAGGAGAGAGACCAGTCATTCAGGGAGAAGTCCACCATAGAAGAGGAGAGAGACCAGTCATTCAGGGAGAAATCCACCGTAGAAGAGGAGAGAGACCAGTCATACAGGGAGAAATCCACCATAGAAGAGGAGAGAGACCAGCCATACAGGGAGAAATCCACCGTAGAAGAGGAGAGAGACCAGTCATTCAGGGAGAAATCCACCATAGAAGAGGAGAGAGACCAGTCATTCAGGGAGAAATCCACCGTAGAACAGGAGAGAGACCAGTCATACAGGGAGAAATCCACCATAGAAGAGGAGAGAGACCAGTCATTCAGGGAGAAATCCACCATAGAAGAGGAGAGAGACCAGTCATTCAGGGAGAAATCCACCGTAGAAGAGGAGAGAGACCAGTCATTCAGGGAGAAATCCACCGTAGAAGAGGAGAGAGACCAGTCATTCAGGGAGAAATCCACCATAGAAGAGGAGAGAGACCAGTCATTCAGGGAGAAATCCACCATAGAAGAGGAGAGAGACCAGTCATTCAGGGAGAAATCCACCATAGAAGAGGAGAGAGACCAGTCATTCAGGGAGAAATCCACCGTAGAACAGGAGAGAGACCAGTCATACAGGGAGAAATCCACCATAGAAGAGGAGAGAGACCAGTCATTCAGGGAGAAATCCACCATAGAAGAGGAGAGAGACCAGTCATTCAGGGAGAAATCCACCGTAGAAGAGGAGAGAGACCAGTCATACAGGGAGAAATCCACCATAGAAGAGGAGAGAGACCAGCCATACAGGGAGAAGTCCACCATAGAAGAGGAGAGAGACCAGTCATTCAGGGAGAAATCCACCGTAGAAGAGGAGAGAGACCAGTCATACAGGGAGAAATCCACCGTAGAAGAGGAGAGAGACCAGTCATTCAGGGAGAAATCCACCATAGAAGAGGAGAGAGACCAGTCATTCAGGGAGAAATCCACCGTAGAACAGGAGAGAGACCAGTCATACAGGGAGAAATCCACCATAGAAGAGGAGAGAGACCAGTCATTCAGGGAGAAATCCACCATAGAAGAGGAGAGAGACCAGTCATTCAGAGAGAAATCCACCGTAGAAGAGGAGAGAGACCAGTCATTCAGGGAGAAATCCACCGTAGAAGAGGAGAGAGACCAGTCATTCAGGGAGAAATCCACCATAGAAGAGGAGAGAGACCAGTCATTCAGGGAGAAATCCACCATAGAAGAGGAGAGAGACCAGTCATTCAGGGAGAAATCCACCATAGAAGAGGAGAGAGACCAGTCATTCAGGGAGAAATCCACCGTAGAACAGGAGAGAGACCAGTCATACAGGGAGAAATCCACCATAGAAGAGGAGAGAGACCAGTCATTCAGGGAGAAATCCACCATAGAAGAGGAGAGAGACCAGTCATTCAGGGAGAAATCCACCGTAGAAGAGGAGAGAGACCAGTCATTCAGGGAGAAATCCACCGTAGAAGAGGAGAGAGACCAGCCATACAGGGAGAAATCCACCGTAGAAGAGGAGAGAGACCAGTCATACAGGGAGCAATCCACTGTAGAACAGGAGAGAGACCAGTCATTCAGGGAGAAATCCACTGTAGAACAGGAGAGAGACCAGTCATACAGGGAGAAATCCACCATAGAAGAGGAGAGAGACCAGTCATTCAGGGAGAAATCCACCGTAGAAGAGGAGAGAGACCAGTCATACAGGGAGAAATCCACCGTAGAAGAGGAGAGAGACCAGTCATACAGGGAGAAATCCACCGTAGAAGAGGAGAGAGACCAGTCATACAGGGAGAAATCCACCGTAGAAGAGGAGAGAGACCAGTCATACAGGGAGAAATCCACCATAGAAGAGGAGAGAGACCAGTCATACAGGGAGAAATCCACCGTAGAAGAGGAGAGAGACCAGTCATTCAGGGAGAAATCCACCATAGAAGAGCAGAGAGACCAGTCATAGAGGGAGAAATCCACCATAGAAGAGGAGAGAGACCAGTCATACAGGGAGAAATCCACCATAGAAGAGCAGAGAGACCAGTCATACAGGGAGAAATCCACCGTAGAAGAGCAGAGAGACCAGTCATACAGGGAGAAATCCACCATGGAGGAGGGGAGAGACCAGTCCTACAGGGAGAAATCCACCATAGAAGAGGAGAGAGACCAGTCATACAGGGAGAAATCCACCATAGAAGAGCAGAGAGACCAGTCATAGAGGGAGAAATCCACCATGGAGGAGGGGAGAAACCAGTCCTACAGGGAGAAATCCACCATAGAAGAGGAGAGAGACCAGTCATACAGGGAGAAATCCACCATAGAAGAGGAGAGAGACCAGTCATTCAGGGAGAAATCCACCATAGAAGAGGGGAGAGACCAGTCATACAGGGAGAAATCCACCATAGAAGAGGAGAGAGACCAGTCACTCAGGGAGAAATCCACCGTAGAAGAGGAGAGAGACCAGTCATTCAGGGAGAAATCCACCGTAGAAGAGGAGAGAGACCAGTCATTCAGGGAGAAATCCACCGTAGAAGAGGAGAGAGACCAGTCATACAGGGAGAAATCCACCATAGAAGAGCAGAGAGACCAGTCATACAGGGAGAATGCCCTCATAGAAGAGGAGAGAGACCACTTTCTCCACAGACAGTAGCCTCAATAGACCAGCATGAAAGGCATTCTGGAAAATGTAGAAAATTACTGAGGTAGTAGCAGGGAGGTTGGGGAAAAGTGGTTACCAAAGCATACGATTACAACACATAAAAGAATAATGATATAACCGTGTAAGAGTATCAGTGGGTGGATTTTTCCCAACTCAATTCATACTCAGTATGTAGTAGAATAATACATCAGATTGTTGGTGCAGAACTTCTGAAAACAAGTTACAAATAAGTAACATTATTATGTAACACAAAACAGAAGTTAGAAAAGTATTAACACTTGGACAATAAAAAAGAAACATAATAAAAAAATAATGGGGGGGAGTGCAAAATAAAACATGGAAGTCAAATTATGAAATGGCGTTTTTGTACAATGGGTTTTAAATGGTGATTTAAAAAGAACAGTGAAGCCGGTCTGCAAGTCACCACAGCCTATTCACCTTATGTAGCCATGCCCATTTGACCCGGTTGTGTGGCCGTATCAAAACTTCCGGCTAAAAATAAAATAAAATAAAATGCCTGGCTGCTCCAATATCATCTAACTCTGAATTAACTAATAATTTTGCCAATTGTATTAGGGTGTATTCACACCTATCTCGTTTGGAGCAGTTGTTCCGAAACGGAGAGCATTTTCCCCCTTGGTGCGGTTCGTTTGGGGGAGTGTGAACACAGCAATCGCACTCGGATGCGGGACAAAACAAGCGGACCGAGATCGCCAAGAAAGGGTGGTCTCGGTCCGCTTCCAAACGAACTCTGGTGCGGTTCGTTTGTGGTGAGAACGTGAGCCGACCTCGATCCGCCACAACAGCAGTAAACGGTGCGCATTTTTGGATAAACCAGCTGCCGTAGTCAGCTGCGCTGTGCGTAATGGCCTGAAGAACGAACATTTTTATCGTTTAAAAACAACATCTTTCAGATCCTGTTTTGGCGACTTGTGACTTGCATCGATAAACTTTGGGGGATTTTTGGATCATCACATCAGCAGTTTGAACTCAATCAACTTACCTCGGACCATGGGAAGCAACGTTAATGTGTTGAATCTCTACGGATTTTGCGTGCGGTGTGCTGCGCAGCACACCGCCCTCTCTCGCTCTCTCTGGTCTCCATTCAATAAATGAAAACAAATCGTGGTAATCAGAGCCAGCCTTCTTTGTGATAAGATTGTCTGGTTCAATCAGACAATCAGACTGATTGCATGTCTTCCTCGAAATGTCCGTTATTATTAAATTATTTATTAATATTTTATTCCTGACAGGACAGGTGTTCATATAGCCTATGTCTCGGCTAATCCTCATCTCCGTGATAGTAGCCTAATAGCAGAAATTGCGAGGGTCTTTGATCTTCTATCTCCAAATTCCCAATAGCCTAAATAGGCTAAATAAATACATAGGCTTATATAGGCTACATAGCATACATTAATAAATAAATAAAGAACTTTCTCCCTCTCTCTCTCTCCCGATCCCTCCCTCTTTCTTTCTTTCTCTCTCTCTCTCTCTCTCTCCTCGCACGGCGGACGCCCGACATAGCCTAAAATGTAGGTCTAACAAAACGCATTTTTGTAATCATATAGGAAAATCTCTGGGAATTATTTTGTCCATCCCGAGAGGCTATTAACCTATCAGAGTCTCTGCTGGCCAATCCAGGAAGTTTGACAATACTATTTGGACCGTTTCATTTGTGGCTGTGTGAACACAAACGAACCAAGGCACAAATGCAACAATTGTATCAATTAGGGTGTATTCACACCTATCTCGTTTGGAGCAGCTGTTCCGAAACGGAGAGCATTTTCCCCCTTGGTGCGGTTCGTTTGGGGGAGTGTGAACACAGCAATCGCACTCGGATGCGGGACAAAACAAGCGGACCGAGATCGCCAAGAAAGGGTGGTCTCGGTCCGCTTCCAAACGAACTCTGGTGCGGTTCGTTTGTGGTGAGAACGTGAGCCGACCTCGATCCGCCACAACAGCAGTAAACGGTGCGCATTTTTGGATAAACCAGCTGCCGTAGTCAGCTGCGCTGTGCGTAATGGCCTGAAGAACGAACATTTTTATCGTTTAAAAACAACATCTTGCAGATCCTGTTTTGGCGACTTGTGACTTGCATCGATAAACTTTGGGGGATTTTTGGATCATCACATCAGCAGTTTGAACTCAATCAACTTACCTCGGACCATGGGAAGCAACGTTAATGTGTTGAATCTCTACGGATTTTGCGTGCGGTGTGCTGCGCACACCGCCCTCTCTCTCCCTCTCTCTCGCTCTCTCTGGTCTCCATTCAATAAATGAAAACAAATCGTGGTAATCAGAGCCAGCCTTCTTTGTGATAAGATTGTCTGGTTCAATCAGACAATCAGACTGATTGCATGTCTTCCTCGAAATGTCCGTTGTTATTAAATTATTTATTAATATTTTATTCCTGACAGGACAGGTGTTCATATAGCCTATGTCTCGGCTAATCCTCATCTCCGTGATAGTAGCCTAATAGCAGAATTTGCGAGGGTGTTTGATCTTCTATCTCCAAATTCCCAATAGCCTAAATAGGCTAAATAAATACATAGGCTTACATAGGCTACATAGCATACATTAATAAATAAATAAAGAACTTTCTCCCTCTCTCTCTCTCCCGATCCCTCCCTCTTTCTTTCTTTCTTTCTTTCTTTCTTTCTCTCTCTCTCTCTCTCTCTCTCTCTCTCTCCTCGCACGGCGGACGCCCGACATAGCCTAAAATGTAGGTCTAACAAAAATCATATAGGAAAATCTCTGGGAATTATTTTGTCCATCCCGAGAGGCTATTAGCCTATCAGAGTCTCTGCTGGCCAATCCAGGAAGTTTGACAATACTATTTGGACCGTTTCATTTGTGGCTGTGTGAACACAAACGAACCAAGGCACAAATGCAACAATTGTATCAATTAAGTACCTGAATCGGAACAAAGCAAACGACCCAGAGGTGTGAATACATACCAAATAAAAGCAAACAGCAATGGGTAGCCTGCAAGCAATCATCAGCGCTCCTAGTTTGCAAGTTACGTTAATCACGATCCACACGCCATTCCAGTTGGTGGCTGTAATGCAACATAACATTGTTTGCCAACCGCTATAAAACTCAAGAAGAAGAAATACACTTCCACTCAAGCCCAGGCATGTCTTTTGCCTGTTTTTTTTTAACAGCATTTACTTGTACTTTTACTTTCAATCCTTAAGTACAGAAAATATCAGCTATTTTTACCCAAGTAATATTCTAATGAGTGACTTAGATTTTTACCAAAGTCTTTTTCTGGGAAGATATGTGTACTTTTACTTAAGTATGGCTATCGAGTACTTTATACACCACTGGCGATGCCGTATCTCTCATATTAATGATCTCTGACTTAGCCTAGACTTGGCCCTGGCTGAGGATGTAAGGCCGCACTCCGGTTCATAAGGGCTTAAAAGCTCACGGATGTAGCTAGCAGTAGATATACCTCAAAAGTGATCAAATCCTCTGAGCCATGGCTTGTTTAAGGCGATAAGATGTCACAGTATAAACACAAAAAAAAGATAAAAGCCTGTAGGATTATATATGTGACTGAGGACACAGGACAGATTTGTCTTTAGTTTGAGAAAATATGTAAGCGTAAAATGCGGTTTTCTTTTTACGCGATTTTCAGGAAACGCTTCAAAAGTCATAAAAGTGGTCCTGGTTTTGTGACGATTATCTTTTGCTGAACACAAACGTCGCTGTTTCATAAACCTTTGTTAACCACAGAACTTATTGCATGCGTCTAACCGAAATCCCCAGACAAAAATTCCCATAGCCTGTTCCCCCTACGAACCGGCATGGCGGCGAATATCCGGGTAAGCCTACAAAAATATCTCATCCCTGCGGTACTCCGTATTATAACTTGTTTTGAATGAGTCCCAATGTAGAATGGACCAAAGCATAGACGCACGAGGTGGGACCTCAGCAGTGGCTGCCACTGTAACGAAATGAAACAGTCATGTCCAAGTTCTCCCACATGTAGAATGGGCAGTCATGTGCTCAGGCTCTGTGATGTTGTTGCAGCGGAGAGAGAGAAGAAGAGAGAGGAGAAGAGAGAGGAGAAGAGAGAGGAGAAGAGAGAGAGGAAGAGAGAGAAGAAGAGAGAGGAGAAGAGAGAGAGGAAGAGAGAGAAGAAGAGAGAGGAGAAGAGAGAGAGGAAGAGAGAGAAGAAGAGAGAGGAGAAGAGAGAGAGGAAGAGAGAGAGGAAGAGAGAGAGGAAGAGAGAGGAGAAGAGAGAGAGGAAGAGAGAGAGGAGAAGAGAGGGAGGAAGAGAGAGAAGAAGAGAGGAGAAGAGAGAGAGGAAGAGAGAGGAGAAGAGAGAGAGGAAGAGAGAGAAGAGAAGAGAGGGAGGAAGAGAGAGAGGAAGAGAGAGAGGAAGAGAGAGAAGAGAGAGGAGAAGAGAGGGAGGAAGAGAGAGAGGAAGAGAGAGAGGAAGAGAGAGAGGAAGAGAGAAGAGAAGAGAGAGAAGAAGAGAGAGAGGAAGAGAGAGAGGAAGAGAGAGAGGAAGAGAGAGAAGAAGAGAGAGAAGAGGACAGTCTCCGAGGTCAGGCGAGCGTCACATCACTGAGCCGTGACAGTGCGTCAACCACACACATGAGCGCACTCACGCACGCGCACACACACACACACACACACACACACACACACACTCACGCACGCGCACGCACACACACACACACACACACACACGCACGCACACGCACACACACACACACACGCACACGCACACGCACACGCACACGCACACACACACACACACACGCACACGCACACGAGCACCCATTACATAAAGAAGAGGAAGGTACACATTACCGTGAGCATACCTGGACAAACAAATGCATCAAACCAAGATGGACTGATAGAGCAACGCGTTACGCTAATAGCCTACTCCTTTCATGCTTAACTGAGATGTAGGAGGCTTTTACACACACACACACACACACACACACACACGCACACAC
Organism: Poromitra crassiceps; assembly: GCF_964638095.1. NCBI lineage: Eukaryota > Metazoa > Chordata > Actinopteri > Beryciformes > Melamphaidae > Poromitra > Poromitra crassiceps. The sequence continues at coordinate 48,642,546 of NC_139626.1, forward strand.
ACACGCACGCACACGCACACACACACACACACACACACACACACACACACACACACACACACACACACACACACATTAAGTAAATGTGTGGTAGATGCACTTTATTTTTGGCACACCTGGCCAAAACACATCAAACACACAAATCCCCACCGCGTCGTCTCATGAGCACAACAGAAACACATCACCACACTTAGGTCTTTTGCACACCATCAAGTCCGTATTCTTCCATCCAAAATTGTTGCACGTTTTAAAATAAATATATATATACGAGCTCAACTTGTGTCACTCACGTTTACGCACTGACTCCGACACTGCCGTCCGATATTAAAGCTCTCGGAACAGGTTTGATTTTCTGCATTTTTCGCATCACACGCGAGCCGTTTGACCCGTCTGTGTTTTCGGACGAAGGATAAAAAAAATAGAAAAAAAAGATTCGTACGACGAAAAAACGCAATGTGTGTGTGTGTGCGCGCAAAAGACCTTAACGCCCATCGTGTCTTTTCTCTCTGGGGCGCAAACGTGTCTTTCTTTTAGAGGGTGAACAACAGCCAAAAGCACACCTTGAAAGTTGTGCGTGACACTGCAGGTCTTATATGATTTGGCGCAACAGAGAGGGGTATCTACCCAGGCGGCAACAGTTTTCTAGAGAAATATAACTTCTTTTTTTTTGTAATTAGTGTTAAATGGGTGTGAGTTATCATGTGGACAATTAGCTAATAATAAGGTGAGGAAAAAAAGTAATTCGTAATCTCATTGTGACTTGAAATATGCCAGGCAACTGGGTCAAAGTTAGATCCTCTCTCTCTCTCTCTCTCTCTCTCTCTCTCAGACATCCACATAGATAACGACAGGCAGCAGCTATATAGAGGCAATTGCTGGAGGAGGTTGGATCAAGTCAATAGGAGAAATCAGACAAGCTTGGTCCTGTCAATCAGCAGAATCTGGGACAAAGTGGGAATCAGGATGAGGACAGCGCAGCTCACACATGGGCGTGTTATGTAGATATCTTTTAGCAAAGTGATGGTATGTAGGCTGGTCCTCTCTTGAAGTACAGTAAATACATATGAAGGTCAGGGCTTGGTTTTAGGGTTCAGGTTAGATGGAGGATTATGTTTTGTTTAGGCTCAAGGTTAAAGTTGGTCAGGTAGGTTACGGTTAGGCGTGGAACTGTAGTCAGTGCAAGGTAAGCGCCCACCGGGGGCGTAGTGGCGGGTAAACGCACTTCACCCACCTCTTTGAAATGAGGCAGAGAGTTGACTCACCTATTGTCAGATCACCTGTATCAATCAATGAGGGGAAGCAAGGTGGGTAAACTACTCACTTTGGATAGTTTACCCACCTCTGTATTTACCACCACGCCCCTGGTGCACACGTGTGTGTGTGTGTGTGTGTGCGTGTGTGCGAGCGAGCGAGCGTGCATGCATGCGTGCGTGTGTTACCAGCCATACAGCGCTAAATCAAGCTATACCTTACCTTAAAGGAACACTCCGCCCATTTTCAACCAGCTTTGTATGATTAGAACATCAGTTAGTATATCAGAAAACTGTAAACTGTTTTGAAGTCTGTCATTTAATTTGACAGTTATTGAGTGTTAAAGTGTGGACCAGTGACATCACTGGTCCACACTAACTCAAATGAATAACTCATTAACTCAAATCAACTCTCAATAACTGTCAAACTATTCATCATTCATCTAGTTTGACAGTTATTGAGAGTTTATTTGAGTTAATGAGTTGTTAATTTGAGTTAGTGTGGACCAGTGATGTCACTGGTCCACACTGTAACACTCAATAACTGTCAAATTAAATGACAGACTTCAAAACCGTTTACAGTTTTCTGATATACTACTGATGTTCTAATGATACAAAGCTGGTTGAAAATGGGCGGAGTGTTCCTTTATTAAGGTGAATAGGATAAAGATGTTTACAACATTTTTTGGAACTCTGTGTTATGCCCGAGTGGCGCACACGACAATAAGAGTAATAAAGCCCGTGCTCTAAGTAGATCCAAACTGTACTTGTTAGACTGTTGGAGAACCAAATGTGAACATCTAGTTAGTAGGGCATTAAGTGTCCTCGGTCTGTCTTCTTGACAATTAGCCCATATCCATTTTGACCAAATGTTTGTGTCCCCGCTGTCACACACTGTATGTAGTAACATCGGTAAGAATAACATTGAGGCGTATTAGCTCATAGACTGGTGGCGGCGGCCATACTGTCTGAGTCACCTAACCGTCCAATAGGGAGACGGTCTCGTGGTGTGTTCCTCTCCGCTCTCTGTGCTGGGACAATTACAATTTGGCCATTCTGCACACACAGTCATGACCCGCCAAATGACTCCACCCCACCACCACCACCACCACCACCATGCTTCATCCGAATCGCCTCGTAGGACTGCAAAGAGCTGCAACAGAAAAAGCCACCTAATTCATCATCGGTCGACGTTTCAAAAACGCGAGTGATCAAATCCTCTTCAAGCCTTTTGTTAACAAAAGGTATTTATTTCGCCTACCACGTGCAGTTTCTTTGCTCGCGGTCGGTTTGCCAGTCGGGAGGCTGCTGCAATTCTTGAAGATAGAAGAAGAACCATTATGGAATTAAACTCTTTCGATATTTTCTCCACAGAGGAGCCAAGGACCCCGACGACAATCCGGGTTTTCGGGTGATAAATCAGGATGTGATGTCACAGGATGCTGACAGGGACCAGGAAGTGTGTGTACTACGCATTCAGTAGATAAGGGCAGAAAAAGTCAGACAGATAGATAGATAGATAGATATAGATAGATAGATAGATAGATAGATAGATAGATAGATAGATAGATTATATATATATAGTGTGTGTGTGTGTGTGTGCGTGTGTGTGTGCGTGCGTGCGTGTGGGTGTAGGTGAGAGAGAGTGAATGTGCACGTGTGCATATGGATGTACAAGTGTGGGCAATGGGCATGCATGTGTTTGTGTAGGCATGTGTGTGTGTAAAGGTGTGTGTACAGTATGTAAATGAATCGATCTGTCAGTGTGTGTGTGTGTGTGTGTGTGTGTGCGTGCGTGCGTGCGTGCGTGTCTGAGCTCCTGGCCGGCCTACCTTCCAGGCAGCAGGTCCTCCAGAGACCCGAGTGCGTCATCACCTCCTCGTTCTTCTTGCTGGTCTCGTTCTCGTTGGTGGACTTGCTCTTGCACGTGCCGCGGGAGTACAGCCAGTAGTCCGTGCCCACGGCGATGGTCATGAGGCTGAAGGCGGCGAAGGCCCCCACCGTGGTCAGCAGCATCTGAACTCCGCGGTCAAACACGCCCATGTTGCCGCATTCCACGAAAGGGGGGCCCCCTTTCCGCTTGACGTACAGGAAGTAAATATTTGTGAGTTTGCGTCGCCACGCCAGCTCGGAAAGCGGGGGGTGGACGCCGGCGGGGGGAGGGCGGTGGCGGCGGGGGGCCGCCGGGGGAGGGGCGGGGGAGGCCGGGGAGCTCGGGGGAAATCGTATGGTTGGTTTTGGGGCGGGGCAGCAGCAGCAGGTGAGAAAAGAGATGAGGGGCGGAGCCTGCGGGAGGGGGGCGGGGGGTTGGAGGTCGAACGGGGAGCTTGGGGTCGAGGAACGACGGGAACCCGCAAACCGCGAGGCGTTTCGGGGTTTCTAGTCCTCAAGCGGTAATACGTTGACCTGCTCTGGAAGAAGAAGAAAAAGTAGTTGACCTAAAAACACCGGCTTCTAGCAGGTCCCACCAGACACTGGGTCTGGGCTGGAGAACCTACTTTGTTCAGTCGGAGCGCTGAAGGCCGCTGAACGTCAAACTCTGGAGAAAGACGGAGGTCATGAGGAGATAGCAGGTTTTGATTGGTCGCTCTAAAGTCGTCTTTAGGCCTGAATTTGCCTTTCTAAAACAATTCCCACAGCAGCTTCGTGGAGGTGTGTGGAGTGATCTGCTGCCCCTCCATAGGCCTGCATGCACAGCCAACTGTCATTCTAAGACTCGCACTCACTCAAACACACACACATACACACACACACACACGCATGCAGGCTCGCTTGCTCACACACCCAAACTTTCTCTCTCTCTCTCTCTCACGCACACACACACGCACACCTGTACATGGGCGAGCGCACACATGCATGTAGTAGTGTGAATTCCGATTGAACAGGGGTGAAGAAGCAGGGGATGATGTGGTGGTGGGAGGATGAGGAGAAGAGGAGGGGGAGAGGAGATGGGGAGTAGGGGGGGCAAAGACTAACCGCTGGCGGCCTGATTTCTTTAAAATGGCCCCAAAAACAAAGGCAGAGGAGACCTCCGGATGACAGTGACACTCAGATCACGTTGAGATCTGACTCGCTTGTTGAAACCCAATGGGTCCGTTTCAATGGTGTCTTATGCATTTCTGAATCACCGGGCTATCAAATATGATATTCTGTGGGTTAGAGGGTGATGGGAGACGGACAAGACAGGCAGGCAGGCAGGCAGACAGGCAGACAGACAAGCAGGCAGCGGCCAGGATGTGTCCAAAATCAAAGGATTTGATATGCAGAAAGTAATGAAATGAGCAGAATCAAACACTCCCCCCCAAATCACAAATGAGCAAATAAAGCCAAACAATCAGCCAGTACCATGACTGCCATGAAAACCAGCCAGAGAAAAGAAACCAACCAGGGACGATCAACCCCCCTGTCTCCAAAGAAAAATGATCAACCTAAGAGGGGGGAGAGGAGAAAATAGAAATGTGAAGTGGTGAAAATCAAAACCTTTTTCCTAAAATTCTGATCCCCAGTTTCCATAGGTGGTGCCTAGACCTTTTTCCGGCGACAGTGGAAATCTGCTATAGGGAGAGACGGGCAGAGGCACCGACAATGGCACTACACCGCGGAGAGAGGGGCGCATCCAGGCGGAGAGGCCGAGCATCACCGCTCATAACCCGGCCGGAGGGAGGAGGAGGATGCGGAGGGGCGGATGGAGCCTTCGTGGAGCCTCGGAGCCTTGGTCCTCCCGTATCCAAGCGATTCTAGACGGTTATATCACGGCCACAAGACCCGGAGCCGACGCACACACAGCCTGTATAAAAAAAAAAAAAAAGCATCCAAAATCATCAAAACCAATGATGTGTGTTTTCTTGCAAGGCTGCCAGGCGGGGAAACGATGCGCGCAAAAAATATAAAATGATGAAGTCGGGTAACACATCAATCCTACTGGTTTCCTCGGTTTCCTTCGCAGAGGCTGAGAAGTGGAGAGAGCAGAGCAGAGCAGAGCAGAGGAGGAGGGGGCGGAGGATGCTTAGAAGCAGAGGATGAAAAAAATCGACACACAACCAGAGAGAGAGCGAGAGAGAGAGCGAGAGCGAGAGAGAGAGATGCTCCGTGCACAGCAGCACTTTCTTTACAAAAGCAAGCGCGCTGCAAAAAAAAAAAAAAAAAAAGTAGCCTAATTTACGGCATCTCAAAAATCGTATTATTTTCCTTAAAACGATTGAGCCATTGGGGTGAAATAGCCTAATTCCACTCTGTTTTGAACAAAAAATCATGTTGTTTCCAGACTGTATCGAGTCATTTTCTTGAGCTGCTGTTCTGCTTCTGTAACAAATGAAGCTAAACCAGTGGTTCTCAAAATGCGGTCCGGGGACAACCAGATGTCCTTGGGGGGGGGGGGGGGGGTTCCAGGGGGTAGCCTACCCAGCAAAAATGTCACTAACTATCAGTGTTGGGCAAATTACTTTCAAAATGTAATATACTACATATTACTAGTTACTTTTATTTGAAAGTAATAAGTTAGGCTACTTTACAATATTACTGTCTGTGTAGAGTAACTCGTTACTTATTACACTACTTTTGCATTACTTTTACCAAAACAACAGCAGTAGCAGAATGACATCGCTGCCCCGGAATCATCCCGGAAAATAATGTCAACCGCCTTGAAGTCAGTGTAAACAATCCAAAATTCTAAATGTTATTCTTTTCCTTTGTTATTGTCATCTATAGTGGTAATTTGCATAAAAACACACAGTTTGATTAGGAAATTGTTGTATCTTTTTTAAATATGTGCTTTGATTTAATAAAATGTAACTCAATTTGTAACTTGAGTTACTTGACAAAGTAACTGGTATAATATTACTGAAACAAGTAGGCTACATGGGGTACGGTGGCGCAGTCGGTAGCGCTGTCGCCTCACAGCTAGAAGGTCCTGAGTTCGATTCTCGCCTGGGACGCTGTGGGCGCTGGAGTTGTGACCCCCCCATATCTTCAGTGCCTACTGCCCAGGTGGGCTATCTCTTCGAAAGGGCCTTTCTGTGTGGAGTTTGCATGTTCTCCCCGTACCCCCCAGGGGGTTCCTCCGTACATAACCCCCCACTAAAAACATGCAGAAGATCGTCATCCGACCAGTGACGACAACATCTGGAATTGGTCCAATGATGGTCCAATGATGGTCCCCGGGCGCTGGAAAGAAAAAGCGACCACTGCTCCTGGCCTGCCCCCCTGGAGGAAAGGACAAGCCTGGATGGGTTAAATGCAGAGGACATATTTCACCGGCCACCGTCAGCATGAGTGTTGTGGCCGCATGCATGTGTTGTGGTGTGTTCGTGTGACAATAAAGACGGGCTTCCGTCTGAAATCGTGAAATCCTATAAGTAATAAGTTATATTACTGAGTTACTGCTAAAAGTAATATATTACATGTAATATGTTACTTTTGTAATGAGTTACCCCCAACACTGCTAACTATACCCTACCACCCTACCATAAGCAACACAATGACAATGATTGTTTTGGTCATGGCTTTCACAGGTCTACACGTTCTGTCAAACTATTAAAAAGCAATAATCTGATCAGATGGGGGACCCTGGGACAAAATATTATTAACTGGGGGTCAGTGGTCTAATTGTAGGGGTCCTTGGAACCGCTGGCCTACTGGAATTATGACACCTTTTGACAGAATAGACCCTAAGTCACTATAGTTTTTAAGGGAATAAATAAGACTTATCTGAGTGTGGGACTATAATGGCTTGTTAAGACATTTTTGCAGCTGGTTGCTCTAAATTGCTTTGCGGGTGCCGAGAAGGCTGAGGACGGGGCCTGACTCTAGGGTTAGCAGCACCTGTCTTCTATGTGTTGGACGGGCCGTCTCTGCTGATGATACGCGATTGCACCCTGACTCCCCCCGCTCCAGGGTTAGGGTCTTATCTTATTCCCTGTAGGCTCCTGAGTAGAGCACAGGGCCACAGCGTGCTCTGGATTGCGACAAATGTGTTTTTAAGGGGTGGGGGCCACGCCCCCCCATTAACATGAACACACGGACTGGGGTTCAAACCCACGGCCTTCTTGCTGTGAGGCGACAGTGCCAACCACTGATCCACCACAAGGTAGTGGAGTCTAATGCCTAATGGTTGAAGAGGACAACTTTCAGCTGGACAAGACAAGTTCAACCCCCCTGTACGCGAGTGTCTGTCCTGCTGAGCAAGACGCAGACACACTAACTCACCAGCTGACCAGCCTGACCTCTGACCTTCCTGAGAAGGCACAAGAAAACACAATGACCGGGATGAAGTCACATTATTATCACCATCTGAGGTGTATTTTAGTTTACTGGTCAAAGGATGAAATGAGGCAAAATGAGGCTTTGGATGGGTCCAACAGGATAGACGGGGTTAATTATTATGCCAATTAGGCTCAACGTTAAATACGGATACACATACAGACAGAGCTTTCTGTCCTTTCTGTCCGTAGTTCATTTCGTGCGTAATTCTGCATGTTTTCTGAAAGCTTACAGATACGGATGAACCAGAGACGATTACATCGTTTGAAACGGACACTTTTATTTTTTTTTCACATGAAGACACTGGGAGTGCTGCCCATTCATTTTGTATTGGATACGTCGCTCATCGCCTTGCAAAGCATGCTGGGATACCTGCCGGCGGACGTCAGCAACGAGAGGAGGGGCCAATTTGAAATTGACCAATCCGAGACGGAAAGACAACCAGATCAAGCTGCAGCACCAAGCGACCAGCTACGCGAATACCGTTGCTGTGGTGTGTAGGGGCCGTTAGCTGGTAAAGCCCAGCAATCCATATTTTGATTCTGTTTGTTTCCTGTCATGCCTCACACACAAATAGACAATTATGTCCACTAATGAAGGGGGAGTGGTTTCACTTACTGTATGCTTCAGATTAGGTTATAGACAAGTTCGAAACAGTACAAAAATATACAAATAAATTAAGTTAAGTTAAGTAAGTGGCCAAAATATAATATTGCTTGCAGATACATAGCCTATGTATGTCATCTTCTTCTTACTTCTACTATTAGAAAAGTGTCCGTCTGTGAGTGAGTGAGCAGAGTTTTGTCGGGGCCCCGGCTGTGCTGTGTTACGTGTGATCAGACTGTGCTGTGTTACATGTGATCAGACTGTGCTGTGTTACATGTGATCAGACTGTGCTGTGTTACATGTGATCAGGCTGTGCTGTGTTACGTGTGATCAGACTGTGCTGTGTTACATGTGATCAGACTGTGCTGTGTTACATGTGATCAGACTGTGCTGTGTTACATGTGATCAGGCTGTGCTGTGCTACATGTGATCAGACTGTGCTGTGTTACATGTGATCAGACTGTGCTGTGTTACATGTGATCAGACTGTGCTGTGTTACGTGTGATCAGACTGTGCGGTGTTACGTGTGATCAGACTGTGCTGTGTTACATGTGATCAGACTGTGCTGTGTTACATGTGATCAGGCTGTGCTGTGTTACATGTGATCAGACTGTGCCGTGTTACATGTGATCAGACTGTGCTGTGTTACATGTGATCAGGCTGTGCTGTGTTACATGTGATCAGGCTGTGCTGTGTTACATGTGATCAGGCTGTGCTGTGTTACATGTGATCAGGCTGTGCTGTGTTACGTGTGATCAGGCTGTGCTGTGTTACGTGTGATCAGGCTGTGCTGTGTTACATGTGATCAGGCTGTGCTGTGTTACATGTGATCAGGCTGTGCTGTGTTACGTGTGATCAGGCTGTGCTGTGTTACGTGTGATCAGGCTGTGCTGTGTTACGGGTGATCAGGCTGTGCTGTGTTACGTGTGATCAGGCTGTGCTGTGTTACGTGTGATCAGGCTGTGCTGTGTTACGTGTGATCAGGCTGTGCTGTGTTACGTGTGATCAGGCTGTGCTGTGTTACGTGTGATCAGGCTGTGCTGTGTTACGTGTGATCAGGCTGTGCTGTGTTACATGTGATCAGGCTGTGCTGTGTTACATGTGATCAGGCTGTGCCGTGTTACATGTGATCAGGCTGTGCTGTGTTACATGTGATCAGGCTGTGCTGTGTTACATGTGATCAGGCTGTGCTGTGTTACATGTGATCAGGCTGTGCCGTGTTACATGTGATCAGGCTGTGCCGTGTTACATGTGATCAGGCTGTGCCGTGTTACGTGTGATCAGACTGTGCTGTGTTACATGTGATCAGGCTGTGCTGTGTTACATGTGATCAGGCTGTGCTGTGTTACATGTGATCAGGCTGTGCCGTGTTACATGTGATCAGGCTGTGCTGTGTTACATGTGATCAGGCTGTGCCGTGTTACATGTGATCAGGCTGTGCTGTGTTACATGTGATCAGGCTGTGCTGTGTTACATGTGATCAGGCTGTGCCGTGTTACATGTGATCAGGCTGTGCCGTGTTACATGTGATCAGGCTGTGCTGTGTTACATGTGATCAGGCTGTGCTGTGTTACATGTGATCAGGCTGTGCTGTGTTACGTGTGATCAGGCTGTGCCGTGTTACATGTGATCAGGCTGTGCTGTGTTACATGTGATCAGGCTGTGCTGTGTTACATGTGATCAGGCTGTGCTGTGTTACATGTGATCAGGCTGTGCTGTGTTACATGTGATCAGGCTGTGCTGTGTTACATGTGATCAGGCTGTGCTGTGTTACGTGTGATCAGGCTGTGCCGTGTTACATGTGATCAGGCCGTGCTGTGTTACATGTGATCAGACTGTGCTGTGTTACATGTGATCAGGCTGTGCTGTGTTACGTGTGATCAGGCTGTGCCGTGTTACATGTGATCAGGCTGTGCTGTGTTACATGTGATCAGGCTGTGCCGTGTTACATGTGATCAGGCTGTGCTGTGTTACATGTGATCAGGCTGTGCTGTGTTACATGTGATCAGGCTGTGCTGTGTTACGTGTGATCAGGCTGTGCCGTGTTACGTGTGATCAGGCTGTGCTGTGTTACATGTGATCAGGCTGTGCCGTGTTACGTGTGATCAGGCTGTGCTGTGTTACATGTGATCAGGCTGTGCTGTGTTACATGTGATCAGGCTGTGCTGTGTTACATGTGATCAGGCTGTGCTGTGTTACATGTGATCAGGCTGTGCCGTGTTACATGTGATCAGGCTGTGCTGTGTTACATGTGATCAGACTGTGCTGTGTTACATGTGATCAGGCTGTGCTGTGTTACATGTGATCAGGCTGTGCTGTGTTACATGTGATCAGGCTGTGCTGTGTTACATGTGATCCGGCTGTGCTGTGTTACATGTGATCAGGCTGTGCTGTGTTACATGTGATCAGGCTGTGCTGTGTTACATGCGACCTTTGACTGTGCTGCCTGTTAAGATTTGGATGTGAATGTAAATCCACCCATCTCATCAGTCTAAATCACAAAGTGTGGCTCAGAGTAGAGCGTACCATCTCCACTCATTGAGATGCCGATTTGCACTTTTTGACCACATGACATCCTGGTATCAGGTATAGAGCTCAAAGTGACCGCCCACTCCAGTAAAAAAAAAAAAAAATTAAAATAAAAAAATCCCATTCATGTCTGAATTGAGATTTTTTATTATTAGCTATGTTGTAACCATCCAAGGTATAGATTTACCACGAGCTAGCAGATGGTGAAAAGATGGTAGGCTATGCTCCTATAAGCCACAAGTCTGTATGATATTGTCCTTGTTTTAAGAAAAACATGTTTTATTTGCGATGTCATGGAGAAGTACATAATCCTACAGTGTAATAGTGACGTCTCTGATTGGTGGAGCTCACTGACTGATCATCTCTGATTGGTGGAGCTCGTTGATGGCGAGGTCGGCTAACATTTGTGAATCCCACTGCACTTACACCAGGCTACTACATACATAGGACACTAAGCTACGCGGGCTCAAACGACCACTGAGTGGCTGAAACAATCCTAAAATAGGGTTATAGTCTAATTTTGTCAACTGGGAGGACGTGCGTTTCTTAAGTAATTTCAGGTTGATTGAACTATCTATCAATCATTTTGATTGAGCAGATTTGACTGGCATTTTTGGATGAAAGTCTTGAGGCGACAGACACAGCCTGATGTTTTATTATCTCTGCCAGAGGCGAAGCCGGGGGAAGATTATCTGATCGGTCGGTCGTGTGTGTCTGTTTGCTGGGTTGTGATATTATTATGGCATTATCACTGTCTGTCATAAATAACTAATGACATCATAATTCTTGAGTGATATCACTGATGTCTATCATTGCTGATGCTGACATCACAATTGCTCAAGTGACATCACTGATGACATCATCAGGGCTGCTGATGTTGATGATGCTGAGGAATGGTGGAACAGATAAGTGCAACTGGAGACAGCGACAAACAATTGGGCTTTAGGCGTAGCGGTGCCTGCAGCGGAGATCTGCACTCTACTGAGTGCGTGCACTTTTCTAGTTTATGATGAATTTGAGGAGACCACTGTGTTCCAGACCAGTCTAACTCCCAGGAGGGGTCTAACTCCCACTGATCCACCAAATTCAGAAGTTGAGGGTGTTACGGTTACAATACTGCATCTGAGAGGTCCCGAAAAAGATCTCCAAAGAAGAGATGAAGTAGCGATAGAGAGAGGAGAGAGAGAGAGAGAGAGAGCGGAGATGAAAGAGGGGGATTGAAACAGAGTTGTAGAGAAGTAGAGAGAGGTAAGAGAAGTGAGAGAGCAGGCTTCCATGTTGGCCACCCTCCCTCCCTCCATCTCCTCCTCTGGGGTGTAGAGGACATGTTTAACATTCTACTCTGCTCTCCTCTCCTCTCCTCTCCTCTCCTCTCATGCAGCCACAGCCTGAAGTCCCCGCTGCACTCTGCTTACTGATGGCCAGAGAGAAGGAGAGATCCCTTCATCATAACCAGCACGCCGCGGATGCCGCATCTCATGCATTGGCCCGGCACGCAGACAATTTCCTCGTTGACATTTTCTGCACTCAACTATTTCCTTGACCTTGTGAGGCAGCTGGATTGGGCGGAGCTCATGATCACACGACAAATCCAAATTAACGCTCCAATCTAATTGGTTTGAATCCAAACCACCAGTCGTTCGCACCAATCGGCGTCTTGTGAGGCAGCTATACGGGATTTCGGTGTGACGCTAAGCGGGAGCAAAGCGCGTGATAGACGTGATAGATAGATGGTTCGTCCAATCACCACCTGCCAGGTATTTTTTGAAAGTGCCTGCCCTTTGAAACGGTTTCCAAAGTGACTCGTTCCCAGATGGTTATGTGAAAACAAACCATCCGACAGTGTCAGGTTATAGTATTTCATGGGCTTTTTATATGGAACCTATCTAATATGCAATGCAACACTGAGTATCTGTCACGAAATGAGGGCTCCATTCCAAAATGCAATATGGGACATTATTAAATATTGGGTCATTGGTGAAAAAATGTATCACTTACCACTTATCAATTACCTCTATAAATGAAGCCTCACGTTAGTTCATTTGAGACGTGGAAGTCATACGCTACGCCATAGCTTTAACCAGCTGTCAGCCACTGATTGGATCATTCACCAATCACAGCCATTCTCTGATCTTTGCTTCATAGGGTCCCATTATAAAGGTTGAAAAAAGTATGAAACATAAACTTTGATTTCACAAAGACTACAAAAGATAAATTAAAGCTGAATTAAGGTGATAGAGTCGTAGACGTGGCCGAGCTGTGTATGCGAGGTGCAGGGCGGGCGAGGCCGCGCAGTAGGGATGGGAATCACCAGATGCCCCACGATACAATATTATCACGATACTTAAGTCACAACGATACGTTAGTATTGCGATATTGCGATATGCTAGTTTTGCGATATATTGCGATATATTGTGTTTACTTTTGTTACCTTTTTTCAACTGCAAATGGTGTCCCCAAAGGAAAACAACTTTGTCAACATCTGTTTTATCTAATGAAATTAAGTTTCCAGTCTGTTCAGCTCACTTCAATCATTTTTATTGCAGCAAAATGGGATTGTCAAGCAGACAGACTGATGAACACTCATAAAAGCCTGTCATAAATGTTGCATGCACTTGACATATTGTATAATAAAATATCACGATATGATACGATATATTGCCAACAAAATATTGCCCCCCCCACCCCTACCGCGCAGTGGGCGTGCCTAGGCATTGAGTGTGCATAGCGCACGAGATGCCTAGTAGTAGGCTATGCTGAAATGGCTTTTCAAAAAAGTTTTTATTTTGGCAAAATTTCCAAAGCGAGTGCCTCTAATATGCGGTCTGGAAAGGGCTAACAAGTAGGCAAAATTGTACAAATCTAAATAAAATGTTTTGTTTTGTTTGGGGTGGGGGGGTTATATTACGCAAGTTTAGATGTTGAAGAAGCCACTCAATAAAAAACAACTTTTAGGACCACTAAAAACTTATAATTTGTTAGCAAACTCAGATTGTTCAGGGCAAACCCATCTTGTTCACCAACTTTCCGGGGAATTTTCTCTGAATGTTGCTTTTAGGACGAACATTCAAATAAGCATATCTTCTTCGACTATTTTCAGATCTCAGTGTATGACACATCATTTGAAAGCTCACAATCTACACTTTCATAATCTGTAAAAACTGAAAAAGGACCTTGGTCTGACACTATATACTGTTACATAATCATATGGATATACAAAGCTTCCATCAATCAAGTACAGATGCGACTAGCACAGTAACATAAACAGTACACACATGAAACAGTAACATAAACAGTACACACTGACACACATGAAACAGTAACATACAGTGCACACTGACACACATGAAACAGTAACATACACAGTGCACACTGACACACATGAAACAGTAACATACACAGTACACACTGACACACATGAAACAGTAACATACACAGTACACACTGACACACATGAAACAGTAACATACACAGTACACACTGACACACATGAAACAGTAACATACACAGTACACACTGACACACATGAAACAGTAACATACACAGTACACACTGACACACATGAAACAGTAACATACACAGTACACACTGACACACATGAAACAGTAACATACACAGTACACACTGACACACATGAAACAGTAACATACACAGTACACACTGACACACATGAAACAGTAACATACACAGTACACACTGACACACATGAAACAGTAACATAAACAGTACACACTGACACACATGAAACAGTAACATAAACAGTACACACTGACACACATGAAACAGTAACATAAACAGTACACACTGACACACATGAAACAGTAACATAAACAGTACACACTGACACACATGAAACAGTAACATAAACAGTACACACTGACACACATGTACACAGTACACAGTACACACTGACACACATGGGGTCAGAGGTCACTCTCAGGGCGAGGGCAGAGTATTGATTGATTGATTGAATTAGATTTATTTCGAACATGGTGAAAAAACGAAAACATAGATAAAGAATAAAAGAAAATGCCAAGCAAGAATAGTCAATTAGAATTCAGAGAATATACAACAAATTCTCAAGCAATTTACATTTGTATATCATGCCCGGAAAGGAGTAGGAAGAAGTAAATACTTGTCAAGTCCTACCCCTTGTTTTTGTATCTATAGGCTTAATATGAAAGTAGTAATATAATGTAATAACATTAGTACTATACTATACTACTATAATATTAATATATATGAGTATAAGACATGACAGAGTATCGAGCTATTTTTCACCAGTTTCAACTGAAACAGGCCCCCTCCTCCCAAAGATCCCGCGACTGACATGCAAGCATTGAGTAATTCCCCAACTGTGAGCTGTGGTTTCAGACACCTTTCCAAAGGTAACAGACCGTTTTAATTGCAGTTAAAACCAGTTAGCAGTTCAATAACAGTAGGCAGGTCAATGGGCCTTTTTCACAGCAGTCATTTTGTGTCTCCAAGGCAGAGTAAACACAGGTGCAAACAAAACATTAATGCTGGCCCTCCAGCACTGGAACACCTAAATGGACTGGAAGTTGGAAATCCTCATTAACATTTTTGGTTGCACATGTGTTTACCCTCCTTTTGAGACACAGAATGGCTGCCGTGAAAAAGGTCAATGATTTCACATGTCATTTCTTTCACAGCTTTCTCTCCCTCCTCCGTCTCTCATCCTCCTCTTGGCTCTGCGGGCCTGACGTGAGCTGTCCGTGGTGCTGAAAGAGTGCAATTCAGTCGTTTCAGACACTTTTCATTCCTAAGCAAAAAAGATGCATGCCACTGCTTTGGTTGTTAGTTTAATTTGAGGGAATCGCTTAAGCTGTTATTATGTCAGCCGATACATAACGCACAACGTTAGGCCCAGTGTTATTCAATCCAGACTAGACATTGTTTCAGTTTTGAATTGTTTCTTTTGTAATCGTTTCTTTAAATAGTTTGGATTATGTGAGTCGTCCATGATGCTGAAATGCACATAAGGCATTTTAAGCTTTATTGATGCAAACCAACTTGAATCCCCCCTTTTCTCTTTCTTTCCCCCCCCCGCACATTAGCTCTTGAAATGGGGCCCCCGCAGATGTTTAAAGACCCCCGAAAGTCATGTTTCAAGATGTGTATAAAATACTCTGCTATGAATAATAATTTGTGTCTGATGGTTTTTCCTGACACAAACAAGGTTAAATTATCTTGTTAAAATCTTCCAAATGATTTCCCCCTCCTTCTCCCTCGTTTAAAAATCCAGAGCAACCGCTCAGGGTTATGGAGAAACTAACTAGCCAATCACAGCAGCATACAACACGGGCTTTTCAACACATTCTCACTCGTGACAAAGTGACGACAAGGGTTCCTGACCGATCTGCAGTATATGACGAGTTGGGAGTGAGAATGGGTTGGTGCTTCAACTGCTGAATACTGGGCAGGGATTGGCTCCAAGATCCGCGATGTCACGAATCTTGTTCGTTGCAAACGGCCTTTTCAGTGAGCTCTGAGAAACGTTCCACTTTCAGAAGGTGATTGTGGAAACAGCCTTCTAGTGTCAAACTCTGCACAGACATCATTCTGCACAGTGAAGCTCAGACATCCAACTGTAGGAACAAGAAGAACAACTGATTTTTGACTTTCGGGGTGTCTTTAAGGCCGCCTCTGCATATCGCTCTACATCAGGGGTGTCCAAACCTTTTTGAATGGGGGCCAGATTAGATCATGCGAAAATGCCGGGGGGCCATCTCGCATCATATGGGTTATAATTTTTTTTGAATCAAAAATCACATGCAAATGTACTGGCAAGATTTTGTTTACCATCTGAAAACATTAGTGCTGCATGTTCTGTTCCTACTTGGTGCTTGTCTACAAACTGTACGATAGTGCTGTCATCGTTAGGTGAAGGGGAAAAAATGCATTAACCAATACTGTGTAGAGGGCCACATAGAGATGTAACGGTATGAAAATTTCACATCACGATTATCGTGACCAAAATGATCACGGTTATCGGATTATCACGGTATTCGTAAAAAAATGTATGAAAATGTACAAAAAGTACTGAGAGACTCACTGAAATCATTTTACGACGTTTTATATTTAAAACTCAGACCCAAAAAGCATTGATACACTCATTGAAATCATTTCTCAAAGGCTGCATGTTTACATCTGGGAGACTGTTGCCAACTTTGGTTGATGATGGACAGTATTTACCATGTTTTTCAACGCACTGTAATCACGGTACCCACGGTAATCACGGTACCACGGTTTTGACGATAATGAAAATTTGAAACGGTACGGTTATCGTAAGGAATTTGATCACGGTTATCATTAAAACCGGTTATCGTTACATATAGTATATTTTGAGAGACAAGCCGAGGGCCAATTAAAATCTGTGCGGGGGCCGCAATTGGCCCCAGGGCCGGACTTTGGCCATGCCTGCTCTACATACATTACATTCAACATTAAATCCCTATGTGCATTGGGGAAGCAGGACGTGAAGCTGCAGGAACACAAGCCATTTGGAAGTGGATGCTTCTACCCCAAAACGCCATGCAGTGCCAAGGAGGGCGACGACCCCAGTGGGAAACTGAACCCGCAACTCAGCAAATGTTGCTCAGTCAGTGTTGCGGGGGTAACATGGTACACAACGCAATGCATTAATCAAATTACTTTTGAAAGTTACTGCTCGCGTTTCAGTAATCACATTACAGCTAACCCATCTACCGGCTCCGTCGTGACTCTTGTTGCATCCCTTAGCCTCTTTAGCCTCTTTATTGGGGTAATAACTGTGAAATACTGCTCTCATCTTATCCTGCCTTCAAGTCCTGTCGTAAATATTGGAATTATGAGCCCAGCGTACGTGTGGACGAGCCAACAAAGGGGAAGATATGAGTTGGAGAGGGGGACATTTAATGCTGTGGGTTCTGTCTTTATTAAAATAAAAAAGAAAGGGTCTAACAAAGATTGTGTTTCGTCCAGCGCAAGTACGCCTAGTAGTGCGATCATTTGGGGGTGTACGTATTAAAGCACTTCATTACAAGAAAAGTATAACAAGTCATGTGTAATGCATTACTTTTTTCTGCCCGATGGGCGTACAAAAAAAATCATATTACCATGAGGTATTATTTACTTTTTCAATCTCTCCAGCTAGAAGCTTCTTTGAAGGCGGGTGTGGAATGTCTTCTACTGTATGTCCACAGTCTTGATGGGCCCACACACTGTTGTTGCCCTGTCGCCATCAGTGCTCGCCCATGTCTGTGCTACATGCAGGATTACATTCGCCCCCCATGTGTGTGTGTGTGTGCGTGTGTGTGTGCAGCTCCTCTCTCTTCTCTCTTCTCTCACCCTCTCTCTCTCTCTTTTGGGGCGGCTGTAGCTCAGGAGGTAGAGCGGGTCGTCCACTAATCGCTTTGGATAAAATAGGTCGGTGGTTCGATCCCCGCCTCCTTCAGACTGCATGTCGAAGTGTCCTTGGGGAAGATACTGAACCCCAAATAGCTCCCGATGGTGTGCCCAGCACCCTGCGTGTTAGCCTGCCGCCATCGGTGTGTGAATAGCTGAATGTACCTATACTGATTGTAAAGCGCTTTGGATAAAAGCGCTATATAAATGCAGGCCATTTTACCATTTTGCTTTCTCTTGCTCTTTTTTCTGTCTCAACCTCTCCCTCCATCTCTCTCTCCCTCCCTCTCTCTCTCGCCACATTGCCTCGGGGCGAGCCGGGGTGTCCTGTTCCCCCCTCTCTCTCTCTCTCTCTCTCTCTCTCTCTCTCTCTCATTGCGAGCTCCCAGTCTGCATGAATGACTATGCGTTACCTGCTGCAACCTGGCCTACTTGGAAAGTTCCTCCTCTGCTCTGCTCCAGCGCCACCAGCAAAGTCACAGGCAGGCAGGCGGGCGGGCGGGCAGGCAGAGAGGAGGGGTGGCGTGGTGGTGAATTCACAATGGGAAGGGAGGAAGAGAGCGGCTGAGAGAAGTGCAAAGAAGGAAAGTGCACCACGCTTTAGATCTTTGAAGCACTTCGTGCTGCGTTCACAAGGTGGCAGTAGACGGCGTACAGAGAGGACAAAGCGTTGGTTCATTGTTTCCAACAGGAGAACGATGGCAAACACTGCCAGCAGCACTGATGGAGAGTGCTGCCCGCCGACTCGGCTCGCTGCCAAAAAGTGACGTTTTCCCAGATTTTCGCCTTCTGCCACATGGCGCTGACAACAACACAACACTAATTGACATTCTTGCAATGTAGCTAAGATCATGTTTGTCCAGCTGCCTTTGCGAACACCACGAGCAAGCAAGAGAGCATTCTTCTTCTCGCTGTCAATTTTGGCGTCTGGGAGGAAAGAATGTAAGGTCAAAATGTAGGTTTGTCTCTGATTTTGCTTCCTTCGCATACATGTGGGAACGGGAATCGTACTTGTCATATAAAGGTGCTAGAACATTTAACATCAAACAGCACAATAAATCATTGCTGCATTAATTTTTGAGATATTACTTGTAATTATTTAATATAAGACCATCGCCAAAGAGGATTGGCAGTGTCTACCAGCCTGTACACCGCAGTTTACATTGTGTGCCAAAGAGGGGGATTTGGTAGGAAATCTGCTGGATTGCTTTATGGCACAAAACAAACGCCGGGGAGTTGGAGGAAGTAGCAACCTACAGTATCTCACCTTATTATTTGCCCGTATTCATGGGTTTCCTGGTGAGACCGTGGGCACTATCCATGACACCCTCCCTCCCTGTTTCCAGCTGCCGGTTGCCTGTTTCCGCCCAGGACCGTTCATAGGGAAAGAGACTGAAAATAATCATAATAATTGTTGTGACTTTGTACCTACCTATGTCTTGTAATGATGCCCCCCAGCACAATAATTTCACATGTGCATAATTGTACAACGGAGTGACAATATCTTGAATCTTGAAAGAGAGACCGCCAAATAAGAGTTCCGGTTTGGACGTTTAGCCTTCAAAACAAAAGCGGCCGCTATGCAACCACATACTATTTTTTTGCAATTTTGGCTAAAATAAGCCCATACAGTACGAGTGAATTGACATTCACCTCGTTTTTGTAAGATATCGCCGCTATGCAACCACACAACATTACTATTTTTTGCCATTTCGGATCAAATAAGCCAAACGTTCCCACTCTTTGACAGCGGCGCGCACGTCTTTGCTAGTGAAAGAAATTTAAACAGGAAGTCGACAACCAGCAACCGCTGAGAATCATGGCAAACGTAAGTCCAGGAATAAGGTGAATAAGGACACTTCTCAACAAAACACAGCGCCAGAAAGCTCTATGTACATGTTGTGACATCGGGTACTCACCACGTGATGAAATAATAATCCCAAAGTTACGTGAAACGTCATTTTCGTAGCAAATCCGCATCGAGTTACTTCCTTGTTTTCATGAACACAACGCTCCCGCTGTACAGCGCATGCGCGCATCTTGCCACCGGGACGCAGGCACCAAACTGCTTAGTTCCAGGAGAGGCCTTTGGAAGGCGGTGTGTGACCAATAGAGGTGACATTCTCCCTGTTACAAGTCACTGTACCATCTTCAATGACTAAAAAGCTGTTATATTAAGGTGAACAAGTTACTGATTGGGGGTTAGGGTTAGCTTGAAATAACATTGAGGTTGTAAAAAGAAAAAAAAATCTCCTTTAAGGGCGTTATAAAGAGATTATATTCTGGAGCTTTGCTTTATGGCTCAGCTCCCTCCCCCTACCGCATCACTGCACTTGCTCCTAGCCCAGGTCCCATACAACACCTGCATCACTGCAGCTGCTCCTAGCCCAGGTCCCATACAACACCTGCATCACTGCTGCTGCTCCTAGCCCAGGTCCCATACAACACCTGCATCACTGCAGCTGCTCCTAGCCCAGGTCCCATACAACACCTGCATCACTGCTGCTGCTCCTAGCCCAGGTCCCATACAACACCTGTATCACTGCTGCTGCTCCTAGCCCAGGTCCCATACAACATAACTGCTGCTGCTCCTAGCCCAGGTCCCATACAACATCACTGCAGCTGCTCCTAGCCCAGGTCCCATACAACATCACTGCAGCTGCTCCTAGCCCAGGTCCCATACAACACCTGCATCACTGCACCTGCTCCTAGCCCAGGTCCCATACAACACCACTGCAGCTGCTCCTAGCCCAGGTCCCATACAACACCTGCATCACTGCTGCTGCTCCTAGCCCAGGTCCCATACAACACCTGCATCACTCTTGCTGCTCCTAGCCCAGGTCCCATACAACACCTGCATCACTGCTGCTGCTCCTAGCCCAGGTCCCATACAACACCTGCATCACTGCAGCTGCTCCTAGCCCAGGTCCCATACAACACCTGCATCACTGCACCTGCTCCTAGCCCAGGTCCCATACAACACCTGCATCACTGCACCTGCTCCTAGCCCAGGTCCCATACAACACCTGTATCACTGCAGCTGCTCCTAGCCCAGGTCCCATACAACACCTGCATCACTGCTGCTGCTCCTAGCCCAGGTCCCATACAACACCTGCATCACTGCTGCTGCTCCTAGCCCAGGTCCCATACAACATCACTGCAGCTGCTCCTAGCCCAGGTCCCATACAACATCACTGCAGCTGCTCCTAGCCCAGGTCCCATACAACATCACTGCAGCTGCTCCTAGCCCAGGGCCAATCTCACAATCCTTCCTACCCTCCTTCCAACCTCGTATCATCGTCGTCGTCGTCATCATCACTAATTATTATTGCCTAAGGCGGGCGGTGTCTGTTAGGGCAGATGTTGGTCACATTTTCATTGTGACATCATCAGTGATGTCATAAATCAAATAGAGATGAATTACGTAACATAAATCTTTCTCTACGTATCCATTGTGACGTCATCAGTGATGTCATAAATCCCGTAACATGTTGCGCCCATGGCGCCTCGTCTCCAGAGTCTCCACCCTAGAAATCGAGTGTACGTAGATTGCCGGCTTGTCAAAATCGCCGTGGCAACGGCAGTTTGCTGCTGCGGTTGACTGGCATCCTGCAATGCCGCCCCGCGTGGCTTTCTTTTAGGCCAATGTGAAAGCAGCATCAATCACCGCATTACACCCAATGCAGTGAGAACAGGAAGTTCTTCCTCCTATCGCTCTGACACACACCCCCGTACTGTCCATGTACAGCTGTTCTCTAAATACGCAGCAGGACTAGTAGGTATGCCGAGTCCTGACCTGCAATAAAGTCATGAATGCCTATGTCTATTTGGAATAGGTGTTACAAGCAGAACAGTTACCATTGACACTGAAAGGTGATTTTCATTTTCATGCTATTTTATTTTATTGATAGGAAGAGGCCTAGATGCGATATCCATATCCATTCCATCCAGTTGGACCATCCTCACAAATAAGGCTAAGAACCATAAGGCAGTTATAATACTGAATAATTATACCCCACATGCATGCATGGCCACCCCTGACATTTGTGGCAGGGTGGTCTTGACTCGTACGAAACGTACAAAACGTTGGGTCCCAGACAACTCTTGTAATCAGCAGACAAAGAGCCTGTCTCTGTGCTTAAGCCAGGGGTACAATGTAAATAGGTGGCAGCATCAGAAAGACGGCGAGAAAGAGAGGGGGAGAGGGACTAATTGCTGTGGATTTCCAGCCCTCCGGGGTATTGTCTCCCAGACCCATGCTGTTATAGAGGTGAACTCCTCTCTCCTCTCCTCTCCCCTCCCCTCCTCTCCTCTGCTCTCCTCTGCTCTCCTGGGTGAACCAGACAAGTCCCGTGGCAGCCTCCTTTCCACAAGCCAGTGTTAATGGGGGCAGAGGAGAGAGCGAGAGAGAGAGAGAGAGAGAGAGAGAGAGAGAGAGAGAGAGGGGAAAGTGCATTGTTCTTTCTTTCTTTCTTTCTTTCTTTCTTTCTTTCTTTCTTTCTTTCTTTCTTTCTTTCTTTCTTTCTTTCTTTCTTTCTCTCATTCTGGCACCTAGCTATCTCTGCTCTCTTTCCCTCTGTTCGTTTCCCCCAGCATCCTCATGTCCACAGATGAGGCTTTGTCTTCAAGCGTCTTCTGCACCTCCTCACCTTGGCCTCTCCCTCCTTCTGTCTCCCTCCTTCCTCCTAATTCCTCATTTTCTGTCCAGGCCTCGTACTAGGACAAACTCTCTCTCTCTCTCTCTCTCTCTCTCTCTCTCTCCAACACACACACACACACACACACACACACACACACACACACACACACACACACACACACACACACACACACCATGGTATTTAGGTTGGGTGATATTCACATTGTGGCACGTACAGTACTGAGCTGACACACTTCTCCAAGCACACAAACTTAAATGGGGCCTGCACCGTCCCCTGTCCCTGTTTGTCACATTAACCATCTCCTGTCTGTCCCCTGTTTGTCACATTAACCATCTCCTGTCCCCTGTTTGTCACATTAACCATCTCCTGTCCCCTGTTTGTCACATTAACCATCTCCTGTCCCCTGTTTGTCACATTAACCATCTCCTGTCCCCTGTTTGTCATATTAACCATCTCCTGTCCCCTGTGTGTCACATTAACCATCTCCTGTCCCCTGTTTGTCACATTAACCATCTCCTGTCCCCTGTTTGTCATATTAACCATCTCCTGTCCCCTGTTTGTCACATTAACCATCTCCTGTCCCCTGTTTGTCATATTAACCATCTCCTGTCCCCTGTTTGTCACATTAACCATCTCCTGTCCCCTGTTTGTCATATTAACCATCTCCTGTCCCCTGTTTGTCACATTAACCATCTCCTGTCCCCTGTTTGTCACATTAACAATCTCCTGTCTGTCCCCTGTTTGTCACATTAACCATCTCCTGTCCCCTGTTTGTCACATTAACCATCTCCTGTCCCCTGTTTGTCATATTAACCATCTCCTGTCCCCTGTTTGTCACATTAACCATCTCCTGTCCCCTGTTTGTCATAATAACCATCTCCTGTCCCCTGTTTGTCACATTAACCATCTCCTGTCCCCTGTTTGTCATAATAACCATCTCCTGTCCCCTGTTTGTCATATTAACCATCTCCTGTCCCCTGTTTGTCATAATAACCATCTCCTGTCCCCTGTTTGTCACATTAACCATCTCCTGTCCCCTGTTTGTCATAATAACCATCTCCTGTCCCCTGTTTGTCACATTAACCATCTCCTGTCCCCTGTTTGTCACATTAACCATCTCTTGTCCCCTGTTTGTCATAATAACCATCTCCTGTCCCCTGTTTGTCATATTAACCATCTCCTGTCCCCTGTTTGTCACATTAACCATCTGTCCCCTGTTTGTCACATTAACAATCTCCTGTCCCCTGTTTGTCACATTAACCATCTCCTGTCTGTCCCCTGTTTGTCACATTAACCATCTCCTGTCCCCTGTTTGTCACATTAACCATCTCCTGTCCCCTGTTTGTCATATTAACCATCTCCTGTCCCCTGTTTGTCACATTAACCATCTCCTGTCCCCTGTTTGTCATAATAACCATCTCCTGTCCCCTGTTTGTCACATTAACCATCTCCTGTCCCCTGTTTGTCATATTAACCATCTCCTGTCCCCTGTTTGTCACATTAACCATCTCCTGTCCCCTGTTTGTCACATTAACAATCTCCTGTCTGTCCCCTGTTTGTCACATTAACCATCTCCTGTCCCCTGTTTGTCACATTAACCATCTCCTGTCCCCTGTTTGTCATATTAACCATCTCCTGTCCCCTGTTTGTCACATTAACCATCTCCTGTCCCCTGTTTGTCACATTAACCATCTCCTGTCTGTCCCCTGTTTGTCACATTAACCATCTCCTGTCCCCTGTTTGTCATATTAACCATCTCCTGTCTGTCCCCTGTTTGTCACATTAACCATCTCCTGTCTGTCCCATGTTTGTCACATTAACCATCTCCTGTCCCCTGTTTGTCACATTAACCATCTCCTGTCCCCTGTTTGTCATATTAACCATCTCCTGTCCCCTGTTTGTCACATTAACCATCTCCTGTCCCCTGTTTGTCATATTAACCATCTCCTGTCCCCTGTTTGTCACATTAACCATCTCCTGTCCCCTGTTTGTCATATTAACCATCTCCTGTCCCCTGTTTGTCACATTAACCATCTCCTGTCTGTCCCCTGTTTGTCACATTAACCATCTGTCCCCTGTTTGTCACATTAACCATCTGTCCCCTGTTTGTCACATTAACCATCTCCTGTCCCCTGTTTGTCACATTAACAATCTCCTGTCTGTCCCCTGTTTGTCACATTAACCATCTCCTGTCCCCTGTTTGTCACATTAACCATCTCCTGTCCCCTGTTTGTCACATTAACCATCTCCTGTCCCCTGTTTGTCACATTAACCATCTCCTGTCTCCTGTTTGTCACATTAACCATCTCCTGTCCGCTGTTTGTCATATTAACCATCTCCTGTCCCCTGTTTGTCACATTAACCATCTCCTGTCCCCTGTTTGTCATATTAATATATATTTTGAGAAGATTCCGTCAAGGCAATCCTGAGACGGACGGACATCCGTACGTACGGACAGACAGTCCCCGTCATCTATGTAGAACTTACTCTTTGTTGCTTGTATCTAGGAATAGGGTTGTCAAAAGTATCGATAGTATCGATAAGCATCAATACAAAAATTTCTGAAATGGATACAATACTAATTTGCAACAAAAATGATAATGTATTTTTTCACCCCGAATCCAATGCCACCATCCCTGAGTCTCTACGAGTTACGGTTGCGGAGATACGTCCGCCCTGCCTGCAGGACTACAGGAGAGAGATAGAAGACAGTGGGGGGTGGGGAGTTTCAAGTCACTGACCAAACACTCTTTCAGTGATTGCTGTCAGAATATAGAGCCATTTAACACTTACAGTATTTGAACACAAAAACATCACTGAATGCAGCTTTAACCATGACCAACACATGTCTCTAATTCTAACCTTAACCAAGTTGGTTTAGTTGCTTAACTGTAACACAAGTTGTTGGCTATGGTCTTGTGGTGTCGAAAAATGACAAAAACGGTGCCATCGAAAAATGACAAAATAGAGCAAGAAGGTTGTGGGTTTGAACCCTGGTCTGTCCCAGGTCCTTTCTGTGTGGAGTGTGCATGTTCTCCCCGTGTTCGCGTGGGAAACAATACTATATCGTCAGTCATCTCAGAAAGAATATTGCGATATATCGTATAGATTCTTTAAACAGCCGTGTATTCAGTGACACAATAAGAATTGCGCACTTTATTTTTTATTTCAGTGTGTTCAGTATGTGTGCAACTGTGCAAATTTGTACAGTAAATATAGCGTTCTAATGAATTGGAATGCAAAATTTTGAGTGGAATAGTTTTGACCCAATTTTGTCCAGTGACTCATCAATATAATCAGATGTGCTGCATATTATTACACTCCCTGTGTGGGACACAGCGAGTTGTATTTTCTGCTCTATTTTAAAATCTTATAATACATAATCTAATCTTATAATCTAATATATCACATATGTGACCATGTCTCGCGATATGTATCGGATCGTGAGATCCCGAGCGTGTTAAAAACCGGGGCTCCTGACCAAACGTCAGTATTTGACGGCGCATCGGTAGTGGGAAGGTGTTGCGTTAGCTTACAGACAGTACCATAGACATGTCAGCTGCTGTCAACTCTTGGCATTGTGAGATGTGGAGAAGAACTTTGTAAGGCTGACAGTCGTGAGACAGACTGGCAGCACTGCAGCTGTAGGGACATGCTGGAGAATGTGCCCACCACTCAGACAGAACAATGGCTGACATCTTAACGGATTAGAAATGTCCTTTGGTCGTGGTCTGACTTTAACCTCTCTTCCTCTCTCTTTCCTTCCCTCACCCTCTCTCTCTCTCTCCCTCCCTCTGTCTCTCGCTCCCTCCCTCTCTCTCTCTCTCTCTCTCTGTCGCTATCTCTCTGCAAGTTAAAGGGCCAGTGGGCCCCGATTAGAATGCAGAGGAGGAAGGCTCTGCTGCAAATTGAAAACATATTGATTCCCCTCATGCTCAGAGAGAGAGGGGGCGAGAGACAGAGGGAGAGAGGGAGGAAGAAAGGGAGAGAGACAGACAGACAGAGAGAGAGAGAGAGAGAGAGAGAGAGAGAGAGAGAGAGAGAGACAGAGAGCGAGCACTGAGGAGAACTGTGAGGGAATAGAGAGAGGCAGTGCCACTAGCAACTTGTGTGTATGTCTGGTCTCTCTGTCTGTCTTTCTCTCTCTCTCTCTCTTTCTCACACACACACACACACACACACACACACACACACACACACACACACACACACACACACACATACACACACACACACACACACACACACACACACACACACACACACACACACACACACGCACACACGCACACACACACGCGCTTTTTTTTCTTTCTCATACCAACATCCAGCGGTTGAGGGCTCTGTGGTCACCATGGTAACGGGGTCAGGGCAGTGCCTGTACGTGTACGTGTGTGTGTGTGTGTGTGTGTGTGTGTGTGCGTGTGCGTGCACGCTTCTGCAAACTGTCACGTCCAGCTGTGGTAGGGAGAGGCCACGGGACGCCAATGAGACAGGACAGCGCAACACACGTACAGATGTGCTGACTGCACAGTTTCCATGGGAACAAGCCCCTCCTCTCCACTAGAGGGTGACATGGGAGTGGTTTCTCACTCCTGTCCCATCATAATCCCGAGATGGAGTAAAAAAAAAAAAAAAAAAGTCCCGTCCCAATCCCGGTAAAATGACTCCCGTCGTGTCCCATCCTGCCCCCCTTTTTTATCTTTAGGAAACACAATGACTTTGATTGGATGTTTCTTCCATCCTTTTTAGATTAGGCTACTTTGTGTTTTAGTGCAGTTATATAATTCAGACCATTTGGCCATATTCATAAATAAACACTGATGTGTTGTCATGATTCCTGCTCCCGCCCGCTCCCAATCACCTGATTAATGAAATGACTCCCAATCCGAAAGGAATCCCACAGGACTCCCGGGACCCACGGGACTCCCGAAAAATGTCAGCCTCTACTCTCTCTCCCTCCCTCTCTCCCTGCTTCCCTTCCTCCCTCCCGCTCCATCGGCCTCTCCCTGCTTCCCTCCCCCTCCCTCTCTCCCTCGCTCCCCCTCCCTCACTGCCCCCTCTCTGCTTCCCTCCCTCCCTCCCTCCCCCTCCCTCTCTCCCTCGCTCCCCCTCCCTCACTGCCTCCCTCCCCCTCCCGCTCTCTGCTTCCCTCCCTCCCTCCCTCTCTCCCTCCCTGCTTCACTCCTCCTCCTCCCCCTCCCTCCCTGCTACCCTCCCCCCTGCTTCCCTCCCCCTCCCTCCCTCCCTGCTTCCCCCCCCTCCTCCCTCCCTGCTTCCCTCCCCTCCCTCTCTCCCTCACTGCTTCCCTCCCCCTCCCTCCCTGCTTCCCTCCCCCCCCCTCCCTCACTGCCTCCCTCCCCCTCTCTCTCCCAGGTCTCTCCCTCCCCGCGCTCCTCATTGCTCTGGCAAAAGGCTTGACAAGCTGGGCTCATACGTCTCGCTGCGTCTTAATGTGTGTCCATGCATTCCTGCCTGGTAGAGCTCTCACATCAGCCACAGCTCAATCTATCTTGTTCTGAGTGCATGTGTCACTGCCTCATTGTGTGTGTGTGTGTGTGTGTGTGTGTGTGTGTGTGTGTGTGTGTGTGTGTGTGTGTGTGTGTGTGTGTGTGTGTGTGAGTGAGTGTGTGTGTTAGTATATGTAGGATGCCTGTCTCATTCTTTAATCAAAGATGAGGGTGAAGAGAGGAGAGAGAGAGGGGGGTGGTGGATGTTATCAAACAGAGTGGCTCTCTCTCTCTTTCATACGTAGCCTACACACAAATGCACAGTCACATGCACACAACACACACACACACAAATCAGTTCCTGTCAACAGTGTACCAGCAATGTACATGATTGTCTGTGAACATGCACACATGCTTAAATGCTTGCCGTGTGTGTATGTGTGTGTGTGTGTGTGTCCATACAGCTGTGTCATGTTATAACTACTCGGGTTCGTTATAAAGCTTATCCTCATCTTGTCTCCTATTCACAAGCTGCCATCCTATGGTTGCCGGATGCAACTGCAAGTTCCACAAATCAGGCTATAGGCCTACATATAGTGTGTGTGTGTGTGTGTGTGTGTGTGTGTGTGTAGGGGGGGTGGGAGTGATGGATGTGTCAAATATTATTTGCAAATCATTCTTGTTTCAGCCTGCTTTGAGTCCAATATCTATTCAAATAGATTCAAATGTAAACCCAAAAGTAGCTTGATGATCCCCTTATCAATCACTGTTGCATGGCATGTTGCTGCCCTCTGGTGGACAGCAATAGAAAATAAAACTGCGTACAGGACAGCGACAGAGTCAAATCAAGTGGATTTTTTTCAATGACTCAATTACTTATCCAACACATTTAATCTTCAAATACAGAAGTCATCCAGATGAAGGTGGAAAAACAGCAGTATACAGTATAACAGTATACAGTATACAGTATAACATCAGTATACAGTATAACATAACAGTATAGCCTACAGCAGGGATATTCAACTTGCTTTGCCCGGGGGCCACTTTCGTGAAATGATAGAAGGCCAGGGGCCAGTTAATAAACAATCAATATACATTTTTCTGGTGTCAGACGGAGTTTAGTCTGACAATGTTGTGCACACCGGATAGTTACTTAGGTTAAGTACATACATAAGTGCCTGGGTAGCGAGCAGACGGCGGTATTTGACAATTTAGCAGCTAAATCATAGATTATTGAAAGATATTCCATATTCCAGACTGAAATGCTATAACAGAAATGTGAGTATTGGCCAGAATTACATGAACATTTGGACACTTATTCAGCGGGTATCTTGCATGTTGCGTTCAGGTGCACTGTAAAAAAAATAAAAAGTTTTTGTTTTTTGCAATTCCATCGCGGGCCGCCAGTTGAGTATCACTGGTATACAGTATAACATAACAGTATACAGTATACACAGTATTAACAGTACAACAGTATACTAGTATAACAGTATAACAGTATAACAGTATAACAGTACAACAGTATACAGAAACCCATTCAAAAATCCCATAGACAGAAACAGTGAAGAACCAGGAAGTTCGGGACTTCCGCATTCTGCCTACAAAAATACATCATCCCTGCGGCTCTCTATAAGGGGCACGGTGGTGCAGTGGTAAGTGCTGTCGCCTCACAGCTAGAAGGTCCTGGGTTCGATTCCCACCTGGGACGCTGTGAGCACTGAAGGAGGGCGTGCCCGTCCGCATGTCCTCGAGTGCCCACCGCCCGGGCGGGGTTGTCAAAAAAAAGGGCCTTTCTGTGTGGAGTTTGCATGTTCTCCCCGTGCCCTCTGGGGGTTTTCTTCATATAGGAACCCCACACCAAAATGTGCAATATCCTGGTCGCTGATGTGGTGCCTCCTCTGGTCGTTAGGAGGGGCGCCTGTTTGGAGGGAGGGGAACTCGTTGGAATAGCGTGATCCTCCCACGTGCTATGTTCTACCGGTGAAGCTTCCCCTGTCAGGTGAAAAGAAGCGGCTGGCTACTGCCCATGTCTCGGAGGAAGCATGGAGCCAGTTTCGGCTCTCCCTAGATCGGCAGAGGGTGGAGCAGCAACCAGGAGAAATAAAATAAAATTAGCACTAATGGGGGATAGAAATGGGATAAAAATTGAGAAAAAAAAGAGTAGACTACAATAAAAGGTAAATAATAATAATAACAACTGCGGTGATGACGGTACGGTAATGAGATCAACCCCGCTGTAGAGTCACATGACTGCGGTATTGCGGTGAGTGGCTGGTAAAGACGTAAAGTTCCTGCCCGGCGCCCGCATTGTTTATTTTTATGATAATTTAATTATTTGTTTAACCAACTACTATTTCTCATGCCGACTATTGAGGAAGTGGGCATTTAAAATGTTTAACCGACTAGTTGTCTGCATCCCTACCATAAACCAGTCCAAACATCAGACAGGTTACAGATAAGATAAGATAAGATAAGACTGTATAGACAGGCTGACATGAGTGTCATGGGCGTTTGCGTAGTTCATGCGGGGCTTGTTCTTGTGTTTGTTTACCCCACAGCTTGGACACGGCCTTGGAGTCCACGAGCTTGAAGATCTCCTTCTCCCTCCGCATCCACTTGACATACCTGGGACGGGTGTTCTTATCCTGCAGCAGCTCCAACAGGAACTCCCACAGGTAGGTGGTGTTACCTGGAAGAGACACGCCCATCAACACAACACAAGGCATCAAGAACCAGTTCAAAAATTCTGATTCCAAAGGAACCGAAACTCCAAATGAATTGATAAAGGGATCTGCTTATTGATCACTAAAAAAACGTTATGCAAGACAAACTTGAAATCCAAGTTCCCACCTGAACAAATGAAGTGTGCGGACATGGACCACTAGTGTTAATTTAAAATGGTATACAAAAAAATGATAAACTGTTGATGTTTACAAAAGTTCATAATAAACAACAAGCAATGTTATGAATATGACTTGTGTAGTGTTTCTTTTTCTTTCTGTGAAATAAGCACGTGACCTGCTTTGACCCCGCCCCTCAGAGAATCGGAATTGAGAATCGTTAAAAAGCAGAATGGATAAGGAGAATGGTTACAATCCAAATGTTACCCAAGCCTACCAGCAGGGGCAGAGTTTCAACACACCGTTGCCTTTTCTTGCTCTCTTCTTTATCCCCAGGTCAAAGGAGCCGTTGGATGCAGGCTGGTGTGTCTTGGGTTTACGTCCACCTGGACAAACACAAACACACACACACGCACACGCACACACACACAAACAGTACAACTAGTAAACATTAGGGCAAAATCCTTAAATATATTAAGCTACTATTAGTGGCTAAGGGGATATGGATGGTGTAGGCTACTGGAAGAGCAAAAGAAGGGGAGGCCCTGTAAGACAACAGCCCATCTGAATGGACTGAACAGGAACATGCCAGGCCAACACTGACCTCCTCTCTTCTTCTTGGCGGCAGGTTCACATTCAGGAATGGGGAAGGAGTCTTCTTCCTCTATGGGTCCAGTCTGTAGACCTCCACCACTGTCTCCATCATGACGTACACACATCACATCACATCACAACACACATCATCACGAAGCATGCTAATGATTAAGGGTGAAATGTAACTTTTTTTTAAATGTTTATACAGAGGAAGAAGAAAGGCGAGCAAGCAGGAGAAATTACACCCCCGAAACAGTATTTATTATAAATTACAGCACGTCTACAAGCTCAATGACAGCTAATGCAGGACGTTTGGTTGGTTGATTAAATAAATTGTAGGGGTCGACCGATATGGGTTTTTCAATGGCCAATATTTAGAGTAGGACAATATATAATGCCGATTACTTTTTCCTTTTCTTTCTTGCATTTGATAAAAATACAACGATTTAAATCTAATCGTGAATGAGACAGTATTTGGGTAAAAAAGAAATCATGTAGCGGCAAGTAGTATTTATTCAACCAGATAAAAAGCAACAGAGATAGAAATCTCTTTTACAATGCTGACGTGGCAAAGAAGGCAACAAAAATCACGTCGGCTCAATGTCAGTAGAGGCATGAGGAAGACAATGCTTACAGCATGGAAAACAATTGAAACAGGAAAAAATATATAAGCACATTACAGAAGATATAGCGTTCTAAATGACACATTTTGACAGGAGCAGCTAATGGCGAGGAGTGGACCTCTGGGATCTTATGTTTGAAACTAGACAAAGAAATAAGAGGATACACTTTGATAGAGAATAAAATTCTTATACATCCGCTAAATGTGATAATTAACAGCTTATCTAACCAAATGAATTGAGGCCTTGAGTCCAGGAAGATTTAACATAAAAGTATATTTAATTCCATATATTCTCTGCAATATGTATATTGACAGAGGGCATGAATCTCAATGTACACATTCTGATGTCATACAGAGTCAAATATTCAGCGGCGATGTCACAATTTGACATACGCTTTATACTGTAAAGGAAGAGGAGCAGAGAGGAGGGGGATGAACCTTGGAAATGTGTGTGCGTCCACTTGAGTCTGACAGGGAAACTGTTATCAGTTGTTATTGGACACGATGCACTGCCCAAGGTTTCAGCAAAGAGAAGTCCTCTCCATGGGGCTATGGGTGAGGTGAGATGTCAGTGTGAGTCTATATGTCAGATGTCATGTCATAATGTGTATGTCATGTCATCGTTAACTTATAGCATTAATTATGTGTATGCAATTATAGCTTATTGCTTATTGATTAGGAAATGGCATGGAACTTATAGCATAATTATGTGTATGCAAATAGGCCTATAGCTTATTGATTAATGTGTCAGATGTCATGTTAACTTATATTTTTCTCCAACACACTTTAAGTAGACTCCTTTTTCCAGCCTCAGTCTTCACACTTGGCACCTCAAAACCAAGCCAAGTGCTGGATCTGAGGCTGTAGGAGTTGCATACCTGCATAAACTTGGCGCAGATGTAGGGGGGTAACATGCCTAAGATGGATTTCTACATTCAAATGTGCCAATGCTGCATCCTGGGAAAAGCAAGTGAGAGAAAAACAATCAGAGAATATAAAATACTATGGTGAGCCCTATAAGCTGAGTTAGATATATATCTGAGAGCAGCATGATAAAGTGGGTCAGGTTTGGCCAGGGCAGTGAGGCAAGCAAATCTATAAAGTATCACCGTAATCAAGCTGAGACCAGAAAAGAAGAAAGGTGAACAATACAACACACTTTTACCACAGGTAGCAATTTTTGTGATAGTGATACATAAACACTGGATAACACAACAAAGCACTACACGTACGTACGTATGTACGCACACACACACAAACTCAAATCCAAACCTTTACCACAGACCGAGCAATTCAATTATTTATCTCCGGTGTGGACTATCATGTGTGACTTCAAGTTTCCTTTTCGACCAAAACCTTTACCACAGACTGAACAATTTTAAATTGTTTCTCTCCTGTGTGGACTATCATGTGTGACTTCAAGTTTCCTTTTTGACCAAAATCTTTACCACAGACTGAACAATTAAATGTTTTCTCTCCTGTGTGGACTATCATGTGTTTCTTCAAGGATGCTTTATGACCAAAACCTTTACCACAGACTGAGCAATTAAATTGTTTCTCTCCTGTATGGACTATCATGTGTGTCTTCAAGGATGCTTTATGACCAAAACCTTTACCACAGACTGAGCAATTAAATTGTTTCTCTCTTGTGTGGACTATCATGTGTGACTTCAAGTTTCCTTTTTGACCAAAACCTTTACCACAGACTGAACAATGAAATTTTTTCTCTCCTGTGTGGACTATCATGTGTTTCTTCAAGTCTCCTTTTAGACCAAAACATTTACCACAGACTGAGCAAGTACATTGTTTATCTCTTGTGTGGACTATCATGTGTGTCTTCAAGGATGCTTTCTGACCAAAACCTTTACCACAAACTGAGCAATTCAATTGTTTCTCACCTGTGTGGACTATCATGTGTGTCTTCAAGGATGCTTTATGACCAAAACCTTTACCACAGACTGAGCAATTAAATTGTTTCTCTCCTGTGTGGACTATAATGTGTGACTTCAAGTTTACTTTTTGACCAAAACCTTTACCACAGACTGAACAATTAAATTGTTTCTCTCCTGTGTGGACTATCATGTGTTTCTTCAAGTCTCCTTTTAGACCAAAACATTTACCACAGACTAAGCAAGTAAATTGTTTATCTCCTGTGTGGACTATCATGTGTCTCTTCAAGGATGCTTTCTGACCAAAACTTTTACCACAAACTGAGCAATTAAATTGTTTCTCTCCTGTGTGGACGATCATGTGTGTCTTCAAGTGTCCTTTCTGACCAAAAACTTTACCACAGACGGAGCAATTATTATTTTTCTCTCCTGTATGGACTACCATGTGTGTCTCCAAGTGTGCTTTATTACCAACACTAATACGTTGACTACAAACCGAATGACTCAAGTGTTTCTTCCCAAGAGCTTCACTGTTTCTCTTTGAGTCTAAACCTGACTGAGGTTCACTAGTTTCCATCCATTCTTCATCACCGTCTTCATTCTCAGGTTCAGAAAGGTCTGAAGTCTTGTCATCACTAGCTGGTTGTAAACTACTAGCTGGATCTAAGTTCCTGGCTGGCTCTGATACTCCATAGTCCTCTCCACCATCTTCTGTTTTCCTCGGTTCAGTTGAGCTGCTGGCTAGACCATCTGCCTCTATGTTCTCCGCAGTTTGGCTTTGATTAAGTTGTGAGGACTGAGGTTTCTCCTCAACGTCACTCTTCACAGGGACAGGAGTGAATAGGAACTTGGGGATATGGGCCTCCTCTGGCCCTTGAAGCTGTTCTCCCTCCTGACTCATCCAGAGTTCCTCCTGTTCCTCTTTATTAATGTGTGGGGGCTCTGGCTCCTCCTGAAGCTGCTCTCCCTCCTGACTGATCCAGAGTTCCCCCTGTTCCCTTTTAATGTGTGGGGGCTCTAGGTCCTCCTGCATCTGCCCTCCCTCCTGACTCATCCAGAGTTCCTCCTGTTCCTCTTTATTAATGCGTGGGAGCTCTGGGTCCTCCTGAAGCTGCTCTCCCCGCTGACTGATCCAGAGTTCCTCCTGTTCATCTTTAATATGTGGGGGCTCTGGATTCTCCTGGTCCAGACTGGAGCTCCACTCCTGCTGCTCAGCGGAAACCTCTTCTTTACTGACCAACAGCTGCTGGAGGTCTGGAGGCAAGGCTTCTCTGCGTAACTGCACAGCATCCAGCAATGCTCCTTGTCGGTCCATCAACTCCTTTGAATGAGTAGCTTCCTCCTCATACTCTGCTATCATTCTTTCAAACAGCCCAATTATGTCTTCAACAGCCGCGGTTAGGCGCTGCTTCACCACCCCTCTCAGCTTCTGGACTTTAGACACGTTCATTTTCACGGAGTGAAAACCTTTCCTCCTGAACTATCACTGCCACAATTATCTTCCAATAGCTTCACAGCTAACGTTAGCTTCACGCTACCTCAACCCGAGTTTAGTTTGCCCGAGGCCCATAAGAGAGGCGCTTAGTGGAGGCCGGTTCCATGTTTTATATTCGTGGTTATATCATCCGCACATACGAGTCTTGTGTTTGTAAATATTAAAGTTCTGAAGTACCGGTGGATATAACCGGGAAATAAATGCGCTAGTGCTAACGTGAAGGTTGGTGTTTTATGGCGGCCCAACGGTGCATTACCGCACCCACCCACCAACTGCAGTGCAGTGGAGCGTACGAATCAGCGTGACATCACAACAACAAAGTACTTCCGGGTACCGCTGCAGAAGAAGCCTCTTGTCTTGCTCTCTGGAGTAGCCCTTACATTAAGCTAAGTATATTTCATCATCAAACGTTTGTTAAGCCACAATTAGGTGTCGGCCTATTCTGCAGCCCTATCCCAATTCGCTCGGCATTCGCCTGGGCTCTCTGAGCGCTCTCTGCTTATTTACGACAGTCCCACAAACATACCACCGCCACGCTTTACGGCAGGGAGTTTGATTCACTAGCAAGCCGGAGCCAAACAGCTCGAGACAGCGGCCAAAAGGTACATAATAAAACACTAGGAACAGATTCCGCTTCATTCCGCTTGTATAAAAAGTACTTGTCTCATTCCGTCTAGCAGTATTATTGCCTTTGACAACGTGGCCAGTGCTTTTGATAGTGACTAACCAACCAGCGCTAACGTTGAGGCTAGCCTTTACAGTCAGTAGCTAGCTCTCCTCTCAGCCTTTCACACATACACAATAACGTAACTTACTACTAACCCACTGGACAGTTTACTCTTAGACTGGCTGTTTTGTAGCTAGTTTGTGTCGCATTTGCACACGCCATAACCTGAGCATTAAAATTTCTGAAGTGTGTGTCTTTTGGAGAAATTTAAAGTCAAAATGACATAGCCCCAAAATGACCCTACTACTGTACTTTGTGTATATATGATATAGTAGTAGGGTCATTTTGCCCTACTTCAGTTCTTCTGAAGGAAGAAAGACAGATGAGTCTCGCGTTGAAGCTAGTTCATGTCTGCCCTTGCACAAAATTGAATAATGTCACAGTATTAATATAGCCTAGCATATCAATATCTAATGTTAAATTGTTAGGGCCTATTACAAAAGAAATTAACAAAACTTCCCAGTCTGAATGTCTGAATGTTCGAGTGCAAGTCCAAGTCATTCAGTGCTCAAGTCTGAGTCGAGTCACGAGTTATGAAAATGTGTCCAGGACTCTGAGTCTGACTTGAGTGAATCGGACTCGACTACAACACTTGCCTGTAGATGACATTTTGGTATGGTAGTGTAGGCTCAGCAAGGGGGAACTCCTGGTTTTCGGCACTATCGCTCGAGCTATCGGGCTGGCCCTTTAGCTCGAGTTAAGGGTTAAGCTGGTGCTGTTGCTGTGCAATGTGCATGGTCTGCCAAGCCAGAGGTCCCAAGTTCATAGCCGGCCTGACGCTACAATAGCCATGACTGAATGGTACATTGACACCAGCTCATGGTAACTGTTACAATGTTACAATTTTACTTAGCAGACGCTTTTATCCAAAGCAACGTATATCTGAGCTTTATGCAACACAAGCAATGATCTAATACTGTAGCCTACATTAAATTGGATTGTAGGCGGTGCTGCATACTTTAGGCTCTTTTTAAATACCTAGTCATGTTTCATGAGTGTTTGATATCGTTTTATAGTATATAGTATAGTATATTTTAGTATATAGTATAGTATATTTTATGGAGTATTTCAGCTAGTTTCATTCAAGCAGTATAGTCTGTCGGACAAATAAAGAGGTCACATGGGCTCCTCAAAATGTCAGTGACATTCATTTTTCCACAATTTCTACATATCGTTATCACACCGAAATATCATCTACTACAGACATACTGTATACCTTTTCATAATTTTTTATTTCGAATTTGCCACATTGAGTGGTCCCAACAAGTGAAAAGTTGGGCTTTGGCCCATGGACTATAATAACGTTGTTTTTTGGCCCAGCTCAGGTGATGCGTATTGGACTGCCCAGTGCAGAGACTTTGCACGGCGGATCGCTGAGAGCTTTGATTCTGGTGAGTGTGTGTATTTGCCTTGCATCTGATACACGTGGATGTTCTATGCAGCCTGCAGATCTGACATCTTGAACTCTATGCCGTGCTCACTCCCGCGTGTTTTGTGGCACATCATTGCAGCTGCTTTTTGTCTGGGACTCCGACTCATTGCGTTTTCCACTCTGCTGCCAGACGGTGCTTGGGAGTGTGTTGATGCTCCAGCTGCTGAGGACTGTTGGACTGAGGGCTTTTTCCATGGCTTCTGAGACGTACACATCAGGGACACACTCCGCAGCCTTCGTCACCTGTCCCAATGACACGGTGGCTAAGGAACTGGCCAGGTGACACCACCAGTAACATCCTAACCCTGTTTTTTTTTCTCCGTGTTCAAATGCACTGTTGAATTCCATCAAATTCAAACTGAGTGTTTGTAAAAGCCCATTAAGTAAGCATTATAAATCAAACATTAATCAAAGAAACACATAAACTACACTTATGCAACCTATTTTATTATGATTACCGACATCTTATGATATTCAATATTGATAATATATGTTTCAGAATGAGATACTTGTATCTATGTAGCAATGGAGAGCCAGTGAAAGTCACTTCCTGCCTTTCTCTCGGTACCAGCATTTGAAAAAATATGAAGGGGGTGAACGGTGAGAGATGACACTTTTTTTGATCCCGTTTGAATTGTGCCACGGGGTACACATTTACATTTTTGTCAATTTAAAAGATAACTACGCATGTCCAGAAAGTCGCAGTTTGTGGTAAAACTGTGGCACTATAAGTTATAAATCAGAAAGACTACGCACAACCAGTCGCATAAGCGACGTCTCTCCCACCAGTCCACGTTGTTGATGGTGTGACGAATAATGTGCGACACGCGAGATGTAGTTGATTGACAAAACTAAACTAAACGTTACGTTTCAGTTTTAGAGCAAACTGCGGCTTTCATGGCATGCATAGTTATCTTTTAAATTGACAAAAAATGTACATGTGTCCCCCCTGGCACAATTCAAGCAGGATCAAAAAAGTACTGTCTCTCGCCATTCACCCCCATTCATATGTTTTCAGACGCTGGTACCCGAGAGAAAGGCAGGAAGTGTTCGCTTTGCCTCTCTCTTTGACAGGTTTTCATTGAAATTTCATGATATTTAAATGGAATTTTCTGAAATGTTTTATGGTAAATGGACTGCATTTATATAGCTCTTTTATCCCAAGCACTTTACAATGTGCCTACATTCACCCATTCACACAACGAAGGCGGCCAGCTGCCACGCAGGGTGCTGGCACAGCCATCTGGAGCAATTTGGGGTTCAGTGTCTTGCCCAAGGACACTTCGACATGCGGACTGGAGGAGCCGGGGATCGAACCAGCAACCTTCTGATTAGTGGATGACCTGCTCTACCTCCTGAGCC
Source organism: Poromitra crassiceps (assembly GCF_964638095.1). Lineage (NCBI taxonomy): Eukaryota > Metazoa > Chordata > Actinopteri > Beryciformes > Melamphaidae > Poromitra > Poromitra crassiceps. Next base: position 48,681,668 of record NC_139626.1, read on the forward strand.
ACAGCCGCCCTAATTCTGTTTCCTGTAGTAGGTTATTTTTTCCATTTGAATTCCATTTCCAAATTCCCATATCATTTTTTTTTAGATTCTTTTAACTTTAGTTTTAGCTTTTTTTTTTCATCTTCATAAATTTATAGTTTGATATTTAATTACCGTATGTTGCCAGTATATCTTTCCTGCACCGTTTATATTACCTTATTACTTTGTTCTGCCAATTGCTGCTGTGACACACACATTTCCCCGTAACTGGCCTCCAGTTCCTCCGCTCAATTGGAATTGATGAGTTCATTCATGAATCGACCCCTGACCCTGAAACACACGTCCACCGTCATGTTGTCACAAACCTGAAGCACACGTACACCTTCTTCATGCTGTCACCTCCTTGTTCTTCTGTCACACAGGGGCATCGTGGAGAAGAAGCTGGCTGCTTGCGTCAACATTATCCCCGCCATCACATCTGTGTAGGTTTGGAGCGTTGGTCAGACAAGCCAAGTTTACTAAAGCAATAAGCCCCAAGAGGCCAAAATCCAGCGATTTTCTCAACAGCTGAAGGCTCGTACACACACTACCCGCCGGTCATCAGTCGTCAGACGCTGTTCCTTTCACACTACACGACTGTCTCAGTCTGTCTCGTAATCAGCAGTCTTTGGGTCGCTGTGGTTTTCGAGATATTTCACCAGGAGAATCCCCGACGAGTCCGGCAGTCTCACACCTGCTTTCTTCTTTCTAAACACACGCTCGCACATTTATGAGGCATTCTGCAAAAATTAGTTCAATGTCAGATTTATTAACTATTATTTCGGGTTTCAATAGATAATCGAATGATCTTAGTAAACATCTAAGATTTGCATAGCTATTTAAATGCTTTAAAACTTTTTTTTTATTCTTTTTTTTTTTTACCAATAGAGTACAGCAGGAATGAGTCCGGAAAACATGGATGCTAACACTTCTGGGGTTCTTCACTGTTTCTGCCTATGGGATTTTTGAATGGGTTTTTGGCGCAATGCTTAAAATAAGGTCTGTGGTGAACGCAAGCGTATTCAAGCGCGAACCTGTGTCCGGCAGGATAATCTTCACACATCGACATCGCGCCAAAAACCCATTCAAAAATCCCATAGGCAGAAACAGTGAAGAACCCGGAAGTCCGGGACTTCCGCGTTGCGACTACAAAAATACGTCATCCCTGCTGGTACTCTATACCAATCCCATAGAATGACATCCTCGGTCAGACCACTTGCCAGCCTGTTGCAGAGAGGAGACCTCACCCTGGCCGTGTCTGAATCACTACGCTCTTCTCTCCCGACACAACCAGATATTTAGCAGGCTAGATATCCGTCGGATCTCTGTGACTGGTCGGTGAGTGCTCGGGGGAGCTCCCCGCTCGCGTCTGTGGACAGTTCACACTTAACAAGCGAGTGCCAATTTGCGAGCGCCGAGCCAACATGATTTGCCTCTGATCACGGGGGGGGGGGGGGGGGGGGGGTTTGTCGCCAAGCTCCAAAACCAGCTCGCCGAGGCCTCGGAGCGCCTAGTGTGAACTAGGCATGACAGTTGTTGAATCTGAGTGCGTAAGTCACAGCCTTGACGAACTCCGCGGTGTAAGTCACAGCCTTGTGGGGTTTATTGCTCTTATATAAAATGGTTACTACATATACCCGGCAAGGTTTCATAAAGTAAACACACAGCAAAAAAAATAATTTTTTTTTTTTTATTGATAATGATTAATTGATCATGAATAATCATTGTTTTGCCAGGCAATGTAGCTGTAGCTGTTTGGCGGAATTGGCGCACACAGCTGTGTGTTTAGTATTTACAGTGGCTTCCAACACGGCTCAGCCAATCAGGATCAAGGACCGTAACTATACGTTTAATAGAGTATCGCAGGGATGACATATTTTTGTAGGCTTACCCAGAAGTCCCTGCGCTGCTGGTTCGTAAGGGGTAAAGGCAATGGGATTTTTGTATGGGAATTTCAGTTAAATGCATGAAATAAGGTCTGTGGTTAACAAAAGTTTATGAAACAGCGAAGTTTGTGTTCAGCAAGATAATCTTCACAAACGAGGACCACTTTTATGACCTTTGAAGCGTGCTTGTTATTGGTGCACGTGGATATGATAAAGAGTTGGGTTGAAATTGGTTTGTTTCAGAAATCTGTTAAGTTTAAGAGAGAACAGACGTTAAACCATAGCTTTGTGTTAAGATGTACAAAACAGACGAGGATGAATTATGTGGGCTCTGTAGTAGCTACTGTGTGCTAATCTGTAGGATCACCGCTAATCTGTAGTGATTCAAACAGGCTTATTAGGAGAGTGTCTTTTATCAGTAGATGACAAACTGTTCTGCCCTGCAAAGCTAAAAGGGGGTAACTCAATTTTTGTCAAAAATGAGTTTTTGTCATTTTTGGAACATTGAAGATCTGCTTTATCATCTGGAAAAATATTTTGAGTCAATTGTGTTGTTTTTTGGAGAGAATAGGGGGTCATATTTACAGTAACTTCCAAAAGCCCTAGAAAAGCCAAGCAAGACTGAGGTAACATCAGTTACGGTTGTTTGGTTTGGTTTGACTGCACTCTGAATGCTCTGCCCTGCAACGCAAAAAGGGGGTAACTCACCAGAATGCTCAGGTTGAGTTGAGGTATGAGTTACATTACTGGGCAGGCCTAATGTCATGATTGTGACATCGGACCAATACCACCCCCACCCACACAGACACCCACACCACCCACATTAACTCCCAAGGTTGCCAGCTCATACGGCATTAACCCCCTAACCCTTATACATTAACCCGCGAGGCACCTCATATGACATTAACCCCCGAGGCACCAGCTCATACCACATTTACCCCCGAGGCTCCAGCTCGTACAACATTAACCCCAGAGACGCCAACTCATATGACATTAACCCCCGAGGCGCCAGCTCATACCACATTAACCCAGATGCGCCAGCTCATACAAATTTAACCCCTGTGGTGCCAGCTCGTACAACATTAACTCCTGAGGCGCCAGCTCATACCACATTAACCCCGAGGCGCCGCTCATATGAAATTAACCCCGGAGGTGCCAGCTCATACGGCATTATCCCCCGAGGTGGCAGCTCATACAACATTAACCGTTGAGGTACCAGCTCGTACAACATTAACCCCAGAGACGCCAACTCATATGACATTAACCCCCGAGGCGCCAGCTCATACGACATTATCCCCCGAGGTACCAGCTCATATGACATTAACCGTTAAGGTACCAGCTCATACAACATTAACCCCCGAGGCGCCGCACATAGGAAATTAACCCCAGAGTTGCCACCTCATATGGCATTAACCCCCGAGGCACCAGCTCATATGACATTAACCACTGAGGGACCAGCTCATACAACATTAACCCCCGAGGCGCCAGCTCATATGACATTAACCCCTGAGGTACCAGCTCATACAACATTAACCTCCGAGGTGCCGCTCATATGAAATTAACCCCAGAGGTGCCAGCTCATACGACATTATCCCCCGAGGTGGCAGCTCATACAACATTAACCCTCGAGGTACCAGCTCATACAACATTAACCTCCGAGGTGCCGCTCATATGAAATTAACCCCAGATGTGCCAGCTCATACGACATCAAACCCCGAAGAGCCAGCTCATACGACATTAACCCCCGAGGCGCCAACACACAGACACACAACGGGCCAACAAGAGTCCCACCAAACTAGGCTTTAAGGATGTGTAGCAGCCTGATAATCTAGTTATATTATATTTATACATAGATTATATTAAGCGTAATTGTGCCATGAACATGAGACTTCATGTCTATGTTATCATTATTATCATATATACTGGTTTTATATAGTGATAAGCAACCAAATGAAGGATCAAATTGAAGTTACTGTCTTTTTGCTTGGCATCACCCCTTATTATTTTGCAGACAATGCAAAGCCAGAGTAAGGTAACTTCCAAATAAGGGTCAAAGGTCAAGTTTGAGCTAAAAAAAAATATGTAGATAAACAACTACATTAAAACAACATATAATTAACACATTTCCAGTTTTCTTCCTACAATACATTTGGCTGGACAACAACAAAACTTTAAAGTCATTTTTCTCAGTTCTACACTCTGGCGAGTTACCCCCTTTTAGCTTTGCAGGGCAGTGTTGTCTTCCTGTCCCTCTCAGATATGAATGGCAGGGGAAGATTGAGGAGGACAGTGAGGTTCTGCTGGTGAGTGTTCTCATTAGTCTATCATCTACGGCTCAATGATATGTGATGCTAGTAAATACAGCTGAATCCTGTTTCTACATGTATAACATATAACTTTTAAATACTACTAGTACTACAGTACAACTATTTAATACTACAATTGCAGGACTAGTAATAACTACTACTATTAATAATAATAATAATTTATTTATTTTATATAGCGCCTTTCTCTTTTTTTTCTATATTTTATTTTAACGTTTTCAATGTAGACAAGAAACAACACATAATGCAACTCATTCCCATTAAAGACAAGAAAAAAAAAACAGTAATAGAAATTAATAGAAGAAAAAATATATATAGCGCTTTTCAACCTTTTCTATTACCACCACTACTGCTATTACAGCTACCACTACTACTACTATTGGTACAAAACTATTTATATTACT
>NC_139626.1:48688799-48756299 GCF_964638095.1 Poromitra crassiceps
CAAAGCTACACATACATTGTACGCGAACCAGTACGCGAAAAAAACAAAATCAGAGAAGAAGTCATTAACATGGCAAGGTTGTATATAAACTCCAGGTCTGAGGTTTGTCTTGATGAATCTATGGGCCCTAACAAAGACAAATTCCATGGAATCTCGGGTTCACAATGCACTACATACCCCTGTCACTGCTATCGCAACTGAGCCTGTTGACAGTTCAATACAGCATGTAACTGTATGCATGTGTAGCAGGAAAGTGCTGTAAGAAAGCACCATAAGGTAGAAGAAAGTATGAATCCTCTTTTTTGCTCATCATCATTTTTGCTTTTGAGATCTGTACATTTGAGATCTTGTTTGTCCACTACACATATGCAGTATCTCCTGCATATGTGAAAAACCTCTGTAATGATGAGTTAGTCGATAAGATTAAAAAATATACTCTTTCACCTGACTCACCCCCCCATCTTCTGTTATCCACAACCCAAAGATATTCAATTTATTCTCATAGAGGAGTAAAAAAAAAAGAGTAAAAATTAAATTAGTTAGTTAATTAAATGTAGCAAACTGGAACCAGAGAAATTTGACTTAATAAATAAATAAATACATACATTACTCAAACGGATCGACGGATCAAAATAGTTGCAGACTTTAATTTAATAGTGGACAATTAATCTCTAAGCTTTAAGTGAATGAATAAATCAAATATGTGATCATAGATTACACCTGATCTTTTTCATGTTGTTGCAACCCTATTGCTCATCCAATATAAAACTTCAGGCGGAATTAAAAAGGTGTCCAGAATGTGTAAATTGTTATATGTCTGAAATCACGCACCCATGCTATTGTACCACAAATGGCACAATAGTGACTTTATTTCAGTCTCTATTCGTGTGCTGCGCCTGCCTTTACTTTTCATTTCCTATGAATATGGATGACTGTGGCAGTGGCGAAGATTACTGAATGTCCCACCCTCAACCACCATGCAGGCAATGGAAATGTAAAACTCGCTGCTTCTCTGCAGCTGCTGCTGTTCTTCTTCTGTGGTGTTTTATGGCAGTTGGCATCCTTTATGTGTTGCATTACTGGCTCCTGGATTCCACCGTTTGCCTACATTCTGTCAAACCCGATCACTTCCAGACGCTGCTGTTGTAACATGGGTTTGTTATTCTCATATCTCAAGTTGTGAGGCTAAAGCGGTTGATGTCTGTTGACCTTTTAAAGGGACAAAAGAACGCACTTATTAGTGTCTGAATGGCATCCATGTTCAGCTCTACTGGAATAACATTAGGCTGTATTACAAACCGTCGGATGTGTTTGACTTGTGTTGGCTGTGTTCAATGGCCCCTGCAGTATAAGAAAAAAACCAACATGTCTGACATTTCATTCGCTAAATAACCAAACAAATAAATAAATATACTATAGTCACTTAGATAACTTGACAAAGTTGACAACACTTTCTACAGACTACTAGATCCTTGGAGCAGTAGCTACTCAGTATCGCCAGATACTCAACAGGTATTTGAGACAAATATTACTTGTAGATCGGGCCGTTCCTATTTGAAAGATTTGCATATTGTGTGATAGTAGCGAGCTCCACAGTTCCAACGCTATGCCTGCAGAGTGGCAGCTAGTGACAGCGGATGGGTAAAATGTCGGAGAAATACCTTCTATGGCATGTACTGTACCATAAGTCCACTGAAATCATGTCACCGTGTTACAGATAGGTGATTTCAAGTACTGAGTTCTTGTCCACTGATGCCTCTGGTAGTGACCTGTTGCTCGCACTCTTTACATTCTTGGTCTCAGGCGCGAAGCCTGGGCCTTTCCCAGTCACCTCCCCATGTTTGGCACTCTGACCTGGGTGCACTGGCTCCGACTTCTCCCCCTGAGAGAACAGCGTCCTGGAGCCCTCCGCCACATCTTTGTTCCCATTCTGCAAATTCCTGCAGATTTCTGCCATCTGTGTGGCATCAACTATTCCCTCCACCTCCTCCTCCTCCTCTTCTGTCTCACCATAGCCTTCCTTGTGTATATCAGTGGCTCCTCCCACACTTTGTTTTGGCTGAAGGACAATTCCACCCCACTCCTCTGTGGGGCGAGGTATCTCGGTGTTCTCCACCCTGCGCGAAGAGCGACACAGGGCCTTCCGGAAGCCCCTCTTGAAGTTGTCGGACAGGAAGCCGTACAGTATTGGGTTGGCACAGCTGTTTGCGTACGACAGCACTACGACAAAAAAGTAGAGCCCCCTGAAGTCCCCGGGCAGGACCACCAGAAGGTTGACAATGTTAAGGGCGTAGAAGGGCAGCCAGCACAGGACAAACACCGCCACCACCACGACCACCATCCTGGTGATCTTGCGCTCAGACTTCCTGCGCCGAGAAGACGTGGACTGCGCTCGTTTGCCCACACTGCGCACCTTTGGAGGAAAAGGCAAAAACAACCAACTTCAACCTTTCACATTTCGACAAACACTTTTTAAATATTAAAGGGATGATGAATAGATGTAGAGCCATACTACAGTATTGGACTTAACACCACAGATGTTTGTCAGACGTGCTCATACATTTGTCAACAGTACCAATACAAATAAAATGCATTATCTTCGGTGGACCCTTAAGCGTAAAGCCTACCATAACAGGGTATACAGTAGGGATGCACTGATTGATATATCCGTCGTATATCGGTATTGGCCGATATTGGGCTTATTGACTGCAATCGGCCATCGGCACCCAAAAAAAAAAAAAATGCTGTTCACGGATTGCAGTGGCGGATATTTAGCCGATCAGTTGGGTCACATCATTTGTTGGTTCTTTCATAATTACATTACAGTATGATTGAATTTGTTCTCATTCAAAGATATTGTGATGAAGGGCTCAAAAGACTCAAACAGGTCAGTTATTTGTAAATGTTAATGAAGATTTTTTGTTTCCCTGTCGTAAAAAAAAAACGGTGTAAAAAAAAAAAACAGTATCCGGTATCGAAACGGCTATCGGCCAAATTGTTATTTTAAACATCGGTATCGGCCCAGAATTTCCCTTCGGTGCATCCCTAATAGCAGGGAATGATGCTCAATAAATAGCTCACTATGCAATACCCACAAAGGATCCCTGGTCTTGCTTTGCAGTACTGTAAGCTGTCTTTTACTCTATGTTCAATTCACATTGACTACTCAACTGCAATGCTGTCTACACTGCATGTGTGTGGAGAAAATAGTAGTGAGCGCGCAACCTAAAATTAGAACAGTTAATTCTCCAATTGGGATCATTTATTGTGTGTGTGTGTGTGTGTGTGGGGGGGGCTGGGCGGTCCTTCCCTGGGAGTTCTGAGAACACATTATGGAACAATTGCCATAAACCAGTGAAAGTTTTTTTTTGTGGACTGAGTGTAATGAATGGGTCTTGCGCCTTCAGTGTGTCATAGAATATTAGTATCGTTACTAGTATTAACATCAGAGAATGCTCCAATTACAGGTAAAAGGGCCCTATAGTGCACAAGGTCGCCAGCCTTACAGTAAGTGGATCCGTCTTAAAGCAACTGCAAAATCAAATTGTGAATTTAATCTTGTAGTTGATAATGAAAGTGGCTATTTTACTATATTAAAACATATATATATATATATTTCCAAATTTGTCTCCCCAATTGTAGGCCTACTTGCCCAAATTTCCCCCCTGCTGCCCCGGTCGCTGCTCCACCCTGTGTCCATCAAAACGTATGTGCTCCACGGACAGACGGACAGCTGTCTTTGAAAATGAATGGAAGTGAACAGAGAAATGAACGCAGACGGACAGACACCACGGATGAGGCCACCCCCCTAACACTCTGCATGCTTAGTTCACATAGGGTCACTTGCCTATTTTCTGCATCTGGCTGTAACCGTAACCCTGAAATATATAGTCTATACACTACTGTTCACCATAGGTATCACCTGAAACACACATTACCGTCACTTGATACTAGTAAGTTGCGTATCAGCATTCAAACAAATTGTGATCGTTCAATTAACCGAGGCAAAAACCAAATGCAGTGCAATCTCCGTGAATCTGGCGCATCTGTATACCTTAATGACAATAAGCAGGTAGCACATGCAGATGACCAGCAGGGGGCAGAAGAATCCCACGGTGCACGTGTAGACGATGAAAGACGTCTTCCACACTTCGGCTGGCTCCGGCCACACGATGCTACAGTTCCCATCATCCTCCAGCACGCCAGCAAACACCACCACCGGCAGCACCACCACAAAGGACACGGCCCAGACACCCGTGTTGATTGCCTTGGCCACACGGGGGCGCCGCCACCAGGAGGAGCGGATGGGATGCACCACAGCAAGGTAGCGGTCGACGGACATCATCGTCAGGCAGAAGATGCTGGTGAACTGGTTGATGGCATCCACTGTCAAGGTCAAGGTAAATTTTTTGTTTTATTTATATAAAAAATCTTTTTTTGAACAAGTAGCATCTGGTCAGCAGACCTGAGTGTCCTATCTGGACTATATAGTGCAGGCAGGCACTATCCATTCAAAACCTTTAAAACAAGCAACAAAATCTTAAAATCAATCCAGAAGCAAACCGGAAGCCAGTGAAGGAAAGCCAATACTGGTGTGTATTATGGTCACACTTTCTTGCACCAGTTAGGAGCCGAGCGTCTGCATTCTGTACTAGCTGTAAACGAGGGAGTGACGACTGATCTAGGCCCACATAGCCTACAAAGAATTGCAATAATCTAGCCGAGAGATTAGCCTAATAAAAGCATGGATAACTCTCAAGATATTTGGGGGAGAGATAAGTCTTGGCTAAAAGTCTCAACTGAAAAAAAAAAAGTTTTCACAACTGAACTGAACCGTTTCACCACCAACCTGTCATCACCACCCGACACATGAGCGAGCCGAACGGCCAGGAGAGCAGGGCGTTCTGCGCCGCCAGGAAGGGCAGGCCCAGCATGAAGAGCTGGTCGGCGATAGCCAGGTTGAGGATGTACATGTTGGTGACCGACTGGTTCCTGGTGTAGTGGACGATCACGTGAATCACTAAGGTGTTGCCCACCAGGCCGATGACGCACACCATCACATAGATCAGAGGGATGAGGACTCCAGCCAGACCGGGGAGGGAGTCAGCTCCAGGCTCGGTCCAGTTCTGATAGGTGCCGTTGAGGAGGAAGGAGCCGTCGGTCGGGGTCAAGCTGAGGAGCGGGGCAGAGGGCGTTGGGAAGGGGGGGAGGGTTGGGCCAGGGTCAGTGCTCCAGGGAGCCGTAGGGGCCTCCTGGGCTATCGAAGAGGCTTGGGTTGCTTGGATGAACTCCATGAGGGCTTTTAAGCAATAGGAGGAGATAGAAGTCGGTAAGATCACATCAGTGACACGTCATCACCCCTGCAAGGGAGAAAGGACAAGAAATGAAGAGGGAGAACCAACGATAGATCTTGACAAGTGTTGGGACACATGTTAAAACAATATTCAGGCTCAGGAGAAGGTCCTGTCGAGGAATCAGAGCTCTTGAGGGGGGATGGGAGAGGGTGAGAGGAGGATCAGCTTTTACAGAATGTAGGGAAACACTGGATGGATCAATCCAGAAGGAGGCGGTAATGCAACATAAAGGATGCCAACTGCCATAAAACACCACAGAAGAAGAAGGCTTAGGAGAATTGACTGATACATTTTTTCAATAGAACTGAACTAGAGACCACATCTTGCGATGGGACCACCACACCAGCCGCGACTTAAAACAAATGTGGACCAGGGGGCGTAAAGTGGGGGGCCCGCCCCCATTGCTTGGATCACGCCCGTTTTTGAACTCGGCCTTCATTTTGATGTCAACTACACACCTGTAAAGTTGCGTGACCGCATCGCATCTTGCACAGTTTTGATGCTAGCGCACTGACATCTGTCCACAGGCAGACAGACAGACAGGCAGACAGACAGACAGACAGACAGGCAGACAGACAGACAGGCAGACAGACAGGGACAGACGGACATCATTTATAAACACCTGGCAAAGTACTCAAAATGGCTTCTGTAAGTTCCTGCTGCTACGATAGGTGTTTCCAGGACCACATTTTGCCATGATGACACACACACACACACACACAGTAAAAACGATAGCGGTCAAAGTGCCTGATGATGTTGATGATGATGATGATGATGACGATGATGATGGATGTAATATGATCTGGTAAAAACTCAAAGTTTGAAAAGTCTGGTCCAATCTGAGAAACTGGCTCAGTGGCTTGTGGAATAATAAACTAGGCTACTTATTAAGTGAACAACTCTCCTTCCATCACAACAAGAGTCTGTAGGAACAAAAACATAACGTATTTAGTTCTCTTAGCACAAGACTTGTTTACGAAGCTATCCAGCCTCCTTAATAGCCGCCGTGCTGGACACAGGCACACTCTCATCTCTGGCAGTAATGGCCAATAATTGGCATTCTGTTAAGAACGCAAGAGCCATTTCCTCCACAACCTTTACTATCACGAATGAGGATGATGGAGAGAAAATGGAGGTACTCCTACGAGAGAGGCAAGGAAAGAAAGACAGAACGATTTACAGTGCTAAAGGGCATGGACAGAAATAGTAAGAAATAAAAAAAAGTCACATCCAATAGATCCTGAGCTAAAGTGAATGTCACTTCCTGCTTCAGAATGCATACCAAGGGATAGAGACAGTCGGCATGTGTGGGAACGCCCACAAAATGTCATACGGCTGCCGCGCGAGTGGGGTAAAACCGCCCATATATATCAATGGGCTGACTCACCAAAGGAAGGTGCTGCGGCTCTAACTACAGGTTTGGGGATTCTAGAGCAGAACACAAGACGTCTGCTCAGATGTGCGTTTACTGCGGTGGTTAAATCCCCGATCGTGTCTGCCTGGGCTGGGCTATCAGCTAAATTCTAACTTTGCTGGATGGATAGAACGGGAGGCTTTACCCCACCCTGGCCACGCCCCCAGCCAGGCTGAGCCAGCTAACCTAGCGTCTATGACGAGACATCGCCTCAACCTATTTCATCCGCCATTTTATTTTCCATAGACATTCGTAAAATGCTTAGAAAATTGTTTTATTGGTCAAACCAAGCGATTCAGCTATATTTAGAATCCGGAGAGACCATCGAACATTTCACTCGCATCAAAACCTAAACAAAAAACAAAAAACAAAACAAAAAATCTTTAAATCCAAATTCTTTTACGTTTTGGTCTGAGTGAAATGTTCTGTGGACTCTCCTGTTTCTAAATATAGCTGAACCGTTGGGTTTGAACAAGTACAACTATTTTTATAAGCATTTTACAAATCTCTCTGGGAAAAATAAATGGCGGATGAAAATCTCTGGTACGCATGCTGAAGCAGGAAGTGACATTCACTTTGTCTCTATATAGATCCTGAGCTAAAGTACAGCCAAGAAGCATCAGCCCCCTCAGTTCCACACTAGTCATCTTCTCTGTTCAAACAACATGTTGACATAGCGCTGCACATCAATGCTTCTGCAAATAGTCAATTTAAAGTCTATTTCCTTTCCAGGCTCTACCGAATACAAAGCTGGAGGTCAGGGTGGAGGACACGTTTCACAGCACCTCTGAAGCCAACATAAAGACCGGGTTGTCTGTCCGGTTAATCATATTTTTATATATGTCATATATATCATATATATATATATATATATATATACATATATTAGAGCACTGCAAATTTACTGGATATTATGTGAATGTGTAATGTTCAGACACACACTTCAACACAAATACACACATGCAGGCAAGGACACGCATATGGAGTCCCGGATCTGCCGTATCAACAAATAAATGAATAAATGTATAAATGAGCAGATAAATACATATATATGTATCATAAATATATGTAGAAATAAATGTAGATGACATAAATGTATATATATGTGTATTTTCCTATTTTTGTACGTTTTATATATTTATTTAATGATTTATTTGTGTATTTATACATTTATACATTTATTTATACATTTATACATTTATTTATACATTTATACATTTATTTATACATTTATACATTTATACATTTATTTATACATTTATACATTTATTTATACATTTATACATTTATTTATACATTTATACATTTATTTATGGCATTTATTTATGTGTGTTTTATTTTATTTATGTCTGTTTTATTTACCTCCCATTTATTTATGTGCCTTGTATTTATTGATGTCTCCTTTGTATTTAGTGATGCGTCCTTGCTTCCTTTCCTTTTCTGTATGCATTTCTGCCTACTCAATGCAAATTAGGGGGGCGGCCCGTGCATTTATGCCTGCTGCTCAATGCAGATTAGGGGGCTGGCCGTCATGGGCTCAAGTCTTTGCCTATTGGCTCGAATGCACATTGTCCTATCTGCTCCAAACTTGTCATGCATGATAAGTGTCCATGCCTGAAGATATCTGCACATCAATATCCATGGTATTTACACTCATAGCGCCACCTACTGGCAACAGGAAATGACATGTTTTACACTTACATGAACTGCTCAGAGTGGGTTGAACACATCCACCTCGGATGTGGTCAGAAAATCCTTTACCACCCAATGCAGCTTCATTGTGATGATTATGAGTGCTCATTGACTGGCGTGGGCGTGGCGCCATGGCGAAGGTTGATGTTTCGCCGTCACACAGGAAGTTGGAGTAACTTCATTGTAGATTGTCCAATCTGCTCCAAACTTGTCATGCATGATAACTGTACATGCCTGAACACATCTAGATGTCATTATCCATTCATAGTCATAGCGCCCCCTACTGGCAACACAGAAAGTGCTTTGTAACTTGGCCCTACATGCTCACACGTGCACCAAACTTCACATGTTTGATGAGCATCCCAGCCTGAAGACATCTAGATGACCATTTGGAGTTAGAGGCAGAGCGCCCCCTACTGGCCACACAGAAAGCGGTTTGTAACTCGGCCGTACATGGTCACACCCGCAACGAACTTCACATGTTTGATGAGCATTCCAGACTTCACACATGTACATGCCAATATAGCATTATAGGCAGAGCGCCCCCTACTGGCAACACATAAAGTTGATTGTAACTCAACTGAACGTTGTCCTATCTGCTCCAAACTTGTCGTGCATGATAAGTGTCCATGCCTGAAGATATCTGCAGATCAATATTCAGTGATAGTTACAGCGCCACCTACTGGCAAAAGGAAATGACAAGTTTTACACGTACATGAACTGCTCATAGTGGGTTGACCACATCCACCTCAGATGTGGTCAGAAAAGACTCAAGCTCTCGATTAACCTTCATTGTGAGGATTATGAGTAAGACATTGATATGTCAATATCCATTTATAGTCATAGCGCCCCCTACTGCCAACACATAGATCGTTTTGTAACTCGGCAGTACATGGTCCCCCGTGCACCAACATACACATGTTTGATGACCATCCCAGCCTGAAGACATCTGGATGACCATTTGGAGTGATAGGCAGAGCGCCCCCTTCTGGCCACACAGGGAGTTGGAGTAACTCCATTGTAGATTGTCCAATCTGCTCCAAACTTGTCATGCATGATGAGTGTACATACCTGAAGACATCTAGATGTCAACATCCATTTATAGTCATAGCGCCCCCTACTACCAACACAGACAGTGGTTTGTAACTCGGCCCTATATGCTCACACGCGCACCAAACGTCACATGTTTGATGAGCATCCCAGCCTGAAGACATCTATAGGACCATTTGGAGTTAGAGGCAGCGCGCCCCCTACTGGCCACACAGGAAGTTGGAGTAACTCCATTGTAGATTGTCCAATCTGCTCCAAACTTGTCATGCATGATCAGTGTACATACCTGAAGACATCTAGATGTCAACATCCATTTATGGTCATAGCGCCCCCTACTGCCAACACAGACAGTGGTTTTTGTAACTCGGTCCTATATGCTCACACGCGCACCAAACGTCACGTTTGATGAGCATCCCAGCCTGAAGACATCTATAGGACCATTTGGAGTTAGAGGCAGAGCGCCCCCTACTCGCCGCACAGGAAGTTAGAGTAACTCCATTGTAGATTGTCCAATCTGCTCCAAACTTGTCATGCATGATCAGTGTCCATGCCTCAAGCCATCTATATGTCAATATCCATTTATAGTCATAGCGCCCCCTACTGGCAACAAAGAAAGTGGTTTGTAACTTGGCCCTACATGCTCACACGTGCACCAAACATCACATGTTTTATGAGCATCCCAGCCTGAAGACATCTAGATGACCATTTGGAGTTATAGGCAGAGCGCCCCCTACTGGCCACACAGGAAGTTGGAGTAACTTTATTGTAGATTGTCCAATCTGCTCCAAACGTGTCATGCATGATAAGTGTCCATGCCTGTACACATCTATATGTCAATATCCATTCATAGTCATAGCGCCCCCTACTGGCAACACAGAAAGTGGTTTGTAACTCGCTCCTACATGCTCACATGCGCACCAAACTTCACATGTTTGATGACCATCCCAGCCTGAATACATCTAGATGACAATTTGGAGTGATAGGCACAGCGCCCCCTACTGGCCACACAGAAAGCGGTTTGTAACTCGGCCGTACGTGGTCACACCCGCAACAAACTTCACATGTTTGATGACCATCCCAGACTTCACACATGTACACGCCAATATAGCATTATATGCAGAGCGCCCCCTATTGGCAACAGGAAATTACATCTTTTACACTTACATGAACTGCTCATAGTGGGTTGACCACCTCCACCTCACATATGGTCAGAAAAGCCTTAACCCCTCGATTAACCTTCATTGTGAGGATTATGAGTAAGACATCTATTATTGTCTATTGTATTCCAAGGGATTATTATTAGGGGTCCAAGCACGAAGTGCGTGGATCCCTATTGTAATTGTTCCGGTTATTAGGGGTCCAAGCACGAAGTGCATGGATTGTATCTGTTGTATCTGTTCTGATTATTATTTTTTTTTTTTTTATTCTTCTCCGGTAAAACTGTATGTACAGCAGAAACTGTAATGCTCAGCATAGCCAGACTGGGCACATAGATTGGAAATGTGCCTCACTACTCAGAAACAAAAAAATACCCATACCGGCCAGATGGTGGCGCTATAACAGACCATTTCGCGTTATGCTCCATATCTTCTGAACCGTGTGTCCTATACTCAAAATTTCTTTCAAATCAAATCACTTCTCAGGGATTCCTTATGCATCTATGTAGGCCGCGCCCATTTGCGTCTGCCTAGATTTTCCACCATTTTGAATTTGATCAAAACCCTACTTTTGCTAACTCCTCCTAGACCGTTTGGCCAAATCACACAGTTTTGAAATGATAAATCTCTAAACTTTTAATGAAACACACCCCGACACTAAATTGCCCACAACTCATTAACCGGTCAATTACAACTACTGCTGCTACTACTGCTACCAGTCCCACTACTACCAACACTACTATTACTACTATTCCTACTACTGCTACTACTAGGCTACTACTACTACTGCTTGGAAACTGTCAGGTCACCGGATCTCAACCAAATTTTGTTTACTTGTGCACATACCAACTCTGAATAAATGTGCCTTATTTTGTGTTTATTATGTCTCATATATCCCCCATGTCACCGGATGCTTGGACCCCGCATCGCCGCTTGTGGCTATATTTATTGTTATTATACTTACACTTTGCGTGCATTTTTGAGGGTCTAAACATGCACAAAAAGTGGCCAAACTTTGCACATCCGTCACAAGTGGCGAAAATTTTCAGATTTCAAGGTTTTTGGCCAGGGGCGTGGCTAAATGCCTCCATAGTGCCTCCTATAAACGGAATAGCCCTCGCACTAAGTTTCTACTTAATGTTGAAGGGAAGGTTTTCTTTAGTGTTGTGGCACAGAGGCTGTCTAGTTATCTAGAAAAGAATAGGCTAATAGATACTTCGGTGCAAAAGGCTGGAATTCCCGGCTTCTCCGGGTGCTTAGAGCACACCAGCATGATCTGGCACCAAATCCAGTCAGCTAGGCGTGAGAAGAGAGACCTGCATGTAGTATTCTTGGACCTGGCTAATGCTTTCGGGTCAGTGCCGCATAGTCTGTTATGGGAGGCCTTTGATTTCTTTAGAGTGCCAGGTAGTATAAAGAGCTTAGTTAAAGCCTACTTCTTAGATATTCAACTCTGCTTTACCACAGCAGAGTACACTACAGCTTGGCAGCAGCTGGAGATAGGCATTATGGCAGGGTGTACAATTTCCCCATTAGCTTTTACCATGGCAATGGAGATCATTATTAGGGCTTCAAAATGGGTAGTGGGTGGAGAAAGGCTGCAGGGAGGGCTGCGGCTCCCTCCAATTAGGGCATACATGGATGACATGACGACTATGACGTCAACCGCTCCATGTACTAGCAGATTGTTGGATAAGTTAAATAGTAATCTGCAGTGGGCTAGAATGAAAGTGAAGCCAAGTAAGTCCAGGAGTATTTCAATCATTAAAGGGAGGGTAGTAGGTAAGAAGTTTGTTATAAATGATGAGGTGGTGCCTACAGTGTTAGAGAAACCAGTCAAGAGTTTGGGAAGATGGTATGATGCAAGTCTCAGTGATAAGGGACAGTTTGAGGAGGTGAGGCAGGAAATGATTCAAGGTATTTCAAGTATAGACAAGTCAGGGCTCCCAGGAAAGTTAAAGTTGTGGTGTTTGCAGTTTGGATTGTTGCCTCGGTTGATGTGGCCACTGACAGTGTATGAGGTTCCCCTTTCAAAGGTAGAAAAGCTAGAAAGGATGATTAACTCATTCATTAGAAAATGGCTCGGAGTCCCACGCTGCCTAAGCAGTGTAGCCTTATATGGGAAAGGCATATTGGAATTGCCATTATCTAGCCTGACAGAGGAGTTCAAGTGTGCTAAGGTTAGACTGGAAATGACTCTGACTCAGTCAAAGGATCCAGTGGTTAGGAGTGTAGCGCCCACAGTTAAAACAGGGAGGAAGTGGAACCCAAAGGAGGCAGTACAGCAAGCACAGTCAGCTCTTAGACACAGGGATATCATAGGTCAGGTGCAGCATGGGCGTGGAGGCTTAGGGTTGTGCATAGGGAAACCTGTGTGGAACAAGGCATCAGTAATAGAAAAGAGGAAGATGGTAGTTGAAGAAGTACATAGGCAAGAGGAGGCAGTAAGATGTACTAAGGCAGTGTCGCAGGCAAAGCAAGGACAGTGGGTGAACTGGGAGAGTGTAGAGAAGAGAAAGTTGAAGTGGAGAGAGTTGTGGAGCATGGAGGCCAGCAGAATTAGATTTATTCTAGGGGCTACTTATGATGTGCTGCCATCTCCCCAGAACTTAAATCAGTGTTTGGGCGAGGATGGTGCCTGCCCGTTGTGTTCTAGTGTATGTACATTGAGGCATATACTGTCAGGGTGTAAGGTCAGTCTCTCCCAGGGGCGATACACCTGGCGTCACAACCAGGTGTTGAAATGTTTGGCAGCTGCAGTTGAGGAAAAGCGGCTAGAAGTAAATTCTCTAGTTGCTAGCAAAGAGAATAGACAGATCAAATTTGTACGTGAGGGAGAAAAGATTAGACCAATTAAGGTCAGGCACAAGTTAGGGCAGCTAAGTGTAGGTGGAGCCTGGGAAATGAGGGTTGACTTGAATGAACAGCTAGTCATCCCAGCATATATAGTTAGCACCCGGCTACGTCCGGACTTGTTACTGTGGTCTGAGGTAGAGAAGAGAGTTTATTTTATCGAACTCACAGTCCCGTGGGAAGATCGAGTTGAGGAGGCTTATGAGCGCAAGAAAGCTAGGTATGCTGAAATGGCAGCAGAGGCAGAGCAGCGAGGTTGGAGGGCTCGAGTGCGGCCTGTAGAGGTGGGCTGCCGTGGTTTTGTGGCAAAGTCCGTTATTGCCTTACTAACTGAGTTGGGCATTCGGGGACGGAGCCTGAAACTTGCGGTTAGCAACATGTCTCAGGCAGCAGAACGAGCAAGTGAATGGCTGTGGATAAGGAGGAAACATGCTAGCTGGGGAGCTCGCTAAGGTCAGATTGATTGTTTGTTGTTGGTCATGATTAACGGTCCGCATCAACAGGGCTGAATCATTGACAGTGGTGGTGTAGTTAGGGATTGTTTGTTGTTGGTCATGATTAACGGTCCGCATCAACAGGGCTGAATCATTGACGGTGGTGGTGTAGTTAGGGATTGTTTGTTGGTCATGATTAACGGTCCGCATCAACAGGGCTGAATCATTGACAGTGGTGGTGTAGTTAGGGATTGTTTGTTGGTGGTCATGATTAACGGTCCGCATCAACAGGGCTGAATCATTGACAGTGGTGGTGTAGTCAGGAATGTCATACCGAATCGACCTGGATAGCTAGGCTTAGATAGTGAGGTAATATGCAGTTGTGCGGTGGTAGCATGGAGGGGGGTGTTTCCAGGACGCTGGATTACACCGTTAAGCCTTCTTGAGGTGTCGTGGGCCTAACTTAACGAAACGTCGGTGAAGGAAGGTGCCCACTTGAAAACCCCAATGACATGCTTCATACTGCTGTTGGCTAGGGTAGGTAACTGGTGATTTGTGTCTTGTTTATTAGTTTGTTAGCCTGTTAGCTTGTTTTATTCTGGATTGGGCTTCTAAATGTGTTTTTCCTCGGATTTTGGCACAAGGGATAGTAACATCTTGTCCTGTGTATTAATTAACACCTACAGCTACGAAAATTGCAGGGCACATGTATCATGGCCAGACTGATGGAAAAGTCTCTTGGTGCCAGGATCCACACCCAACCGGAAGTCAACCATTTTGAATTTACTGTGCAATATTTCAGACATTTCACCCATTTCCAGGGGTCAGACTTTAACGAACTCCTCCTACGGGGTTCATCAGATCACCCTCAAACTTGCACAGCAGATAGAAGAGACCCCAATGATGAATAGTTATTAAAAGTTTGAATTTACCATGGACGGCGTGGGTGTAGCTACGCGGCGAAGATCGATGTCTCGCCATGACACACGAAGTCGCTGTCACTCGAATGCACATTGTCCTATCTGCTCCAAACTTGTCATGCATAACTGTCCATGCCCGAAGACATCTATATGTCAATAACCATTTACAGTCATAGCGCCACCTACTGGCAACAGGAAATGACATGTTTTACACTTACATGAACTGCTCAGAGTGGGTTGAACACATCCACCTCGGATGTGGTCAGAAAATCCTTTACCACCCAATGCAGCTTGGGCATGGCGAACGTTGATGTTTTGCCGTCACACAGGAAGTTGGATTAACTCCATTGGAGATTGTCCAATCTCTGCCAAACTGCACGTGCTTCATACGTGTCCCAGCCTGAAGACATATGTCAATATCCATTTAGAGTCATAGCGCCCCCTACTGGCAACTAGGGGGCGCTCTGCCTATCACTCCAAATTGTCATGTAGATGTTTTCAGGCTGGGATGGTCATCAAACATGTGAATTTTGTTGCGCGTGGGACTGTGTAGGGCCGAGTTACAAACCACTTTCTGTGTTGGCAGTAGGGGGCGCTATGACTATAAATGGATATTGACATATAGATGTCTTCAGGCTGGGACAATGAGCAGTTCATGTAAGTGTAAAAGATGTAATTTCCTGTTGCCAATAGGGGGCGCTCTGCCTATAATGCTATATTGGCGTGTACATGTGTGAAGTCTGGGATGGTCATCAAACATGTGAAGTTTGTTGCGGGTGTGACCACGTACGGCCGAGTTACAAACCGCTTTCTGTGTGGCCAGTAGGGGGCGCTGTGCCTATCACTCCAAATTGTCATCTAGATGTATTCAGGCTGGGATGGTCATCAAACATGTGAAGTTTGGTGCGCATGTGAGCATGTAGGAGCGAGTTACAAACCACTTTCTGTGTTGCCAGTAGGGGGCGCTATGACTATGAATGGATATTGACATATAGATGTGTACAGGCATGGACACTTATCATGCATGACACGTTTGGAGCAGATTGGACAATCTACAATAAAGTTACTCCAACTTCCTGTGTGGCCAGTAGGGGGCGCTCTGCCTATAACTCCAAATGGTCATCTAGATGTCTTCAGGCTGGGATGCTCATAAAACATGTGATGTTTGGTGCACGTGTGAGCATGTAGGGCCAAGTTACAAACCACTTTCTTTGTTGCCAGTAGGGGGCGCTATGACTATAAATGGATATTGACATATAGATGGCTTGAGGCATGGACACTGATCATGCATGACAAGTTTGGAGCAGATTGGACAATCTACAATGGAGTTACTCTAACTTCCTGTGCGGCGAGTAGGGGGCGCTCTGCCTCTAACTCCAAATGGTCCTATAGATGTCTTCAGGCTGGGATGCTCATCAAACGTGACGTTTGGTGCGCGTGTGAGCATATAGGACCGAGTTACAAAAACCACTGTCTGTGTTGGCAGTAGGGGGCGCTATGACTATAAATGGATGTTGACATCTAGATGTCTTCAGGTATGTACACTGATCATGCATGACAAGTTTGGAGCAGATTGGACAATCTACAATGGAGTTACTCCAACTTCCTGTGTGGCCAGTAGGGGGCGCGCTGCCTCTAACTCCAAATGGTCCTATAGATGTCTTCAGGCTGGGATGCTCATCAAACATGTGACGTTTGGTGCGCGTGTGAGCATATAGGGCCGAGTTACAAACCACTGTCTGTGTTGGCAGTAGGGGGCGCTATGACTATAAATGGATGTTGACATCTAGATGTCTTCAGGTATGTACACTCATCATGCATGACAAGTTTGGAGCAGATTGGACAATCTACAATGGAGTTACTCCAACTCCCTGTGTGGCCAGAAGGGGGCGCTCTGCCTATCACTCCAAATGGTCATCCAGATGTCTTCAGGCTGGGATGGTCATCAAACATGTGTATGTTGGTGCACGGGGGACCATGTACTGCCGAGTTACAAAACGATCTATGTGTTGGCAGTAGGGGGCGCTATGACTATAAATGGATATTGACATATCAATGTCTTACTCATAATCCTCACAATGAAGGTTAATCGAGAGCTTGAGTCTTTTCTGACCACATCTGAGGTGGATGTGGTCAACCCACTATGAGCAGTTCATGTACGTGTAAAACTTGTCATTTCCTTTTGCCAGTAGGTGGCGCTGTAACTATCACTGAATATTGATCTGCAGATATCTTCAGGCATGGACACTTATCATGCACGACAAGTTTGGAGCAGATAGGACAACGTTCAGTTGAGTTACAATCAACTTTATGTGTTGCCAGTAGGGGGCGCTCTGCCTATAATGCTATATTGGCATGTACATGTGTGAAGTCTGGAATGCTCATCAAACATGTGAAGTTCGTTGCGGGTGTGACCATGTACGGCCGAGTTACAAACCGCTTTCTGTGTGGCCAGTAGGGGGCGCTCTGCCTCTAACTCCAAATGGTCATCTAGATGTCTTCAGGCTGGGATGCTCATCAAACATGTGAAGTTTGGTGCACGTGTGAGCATGTAGGGCCAAGTTACAAAGCACTTTCTGTGTTGCCAGTAGGGGGCGCTATGACTATGAATGGATAATGACATCTAGATGTGTTCAGGCATGTACAGTTATCATGCATGACAAGTTTGGAGCAGATTGGACAATCTACAATGAAGTTACTCCAACTTCCTGTGTGACGGCGAAACATCAACCTTCGCCATGGCGCCACGCCCACGCCAGTCAATGAGCACTCATAATCATCACAATGAAGCTGCATTGGGTGGTAAAGGATTTTCTGACCACATCCGAGGTGGATGTGTTCAACCCACTCTGAGCAGAGGCCTGTACTACAAAGCCAGTTTAGTGGTTTAGCGAGGTAACTTCAGGTTTAAACCTGGTTTGGCCGTACTACAAAGCAAGTTAACTTCTTACCGACATATATTTCCATAGCAACTTATGCTTCACACTTAACCTGGTCCGTAGCAGGTTAAGTTGCAAGGATAAGATTAGACCTTAAATCCACCGCCCACGAACCAATCGAATCAGCAGTTTGGAAAAATGGCCAACCCCTTTCTGGATGAGTTTCCCGAAGGAGCACGAATTGTAATGTTGAATGAGTAATGGTAATCAATGTTAATGTTAATCAAGGACTAAAGCCTTGCACTTGTTGGCTATTTTAATTAATCCCTATACCACTTTGGAATATGTTTTTATATATTCATTTTTGTGCTCTCAAGTAGCCTAGATACGTTGTTTGATCCCGCTGATCGATTGCAGCTGAATAGTGAGTGGAGAAATATCACTAAACCGGCATAAAAAGGTTACATAAACGTCTCCAAAGCGCACGGTGCCGTGTGCGCAATGGAGCTGAGACTGACGTTGGGTTGGAATTGAAATAGTCATAGCTTACATGCTGGCCTACTACATCTAAGCAATTTAATATGGGATCACCTGCACACAGGCGATCCCATATTAAGATGATTCATATCTAGCCTACTCCTGCATTTTGCAGCTGCAAGTGTTGCTTTTGGCCTGTATGATGTGATTGAACTTCATATTTCCAGCATCATTAGGCTATATGAAATATGGAGATATGCGACTCTGCTGACAATATATGTGACCACAAAATAGGCTATTTTTTATAAATGAAATCTATGCCCGCACATACCGTGTCGTTCAGAAGCCTCTTTTAATTTTATTATCATTCTTTTTTTTATTGATAGCCTATAGGAATTATTCAATCAGTGCGACTAAACATGACATCATTATTATTCGTTGAGCCTAAATGGTCTACGGATTTTGGACTGAGACATTAGGCTACACATTGCTTCCACTCGCAGTTTATTGAGAGGGTGAATTCAGCTGCTGTAGGATACGTGGAGGCAGAAACCGCTCTTCAAATAAATGACTGATGTGAATAAAAGTGGTAACTTTAGACAGTCATTCGGGAACAGACTAAAAATATCCAATGCGGATTTTGATTCTGACATAGTAGTCGATGGCTTTGATGAATGAGGAAATAGGCGTGTCTGGCGCTGTAAAAGCTACGGTTCTGAGCTGAGCGGTCCATATTGCATTGTGATTGGCTAGTTGTTAAAAACCACGCCTCTTTTGCGGGCACGAGCTCGTGTGCACGGGCATTTTCATGTGCACGCGCAGTCAACTTGATTAGAAAAACCTGGTTCGAGTTAACGACTGGCAAACGAGGTTCGTAGTACAAGTTAACTACAATCGAGCTGATCTGGTTTAGACAAACCAGATCAAGGGACAGATCCTGGATCTTCTTATCCAACATTCGTAGTACAGGCTACAGTTCATGTAAGTGTAAAACATGTCATTTCCTGTTGCCAGTAGGTGGCGCTATGAGTGTAAATACCATGGATATTGATGTGCAGATATCTTCAGGCATGGACACTTATCATGCATGACAAGTTTGGAGCAGATAGGACAATGTGCATTCGAGCCAATAGGCAAAGACTTGAGCCCATGACGGCCAGCCCCCTAATCTGCATTGAGCAGCAGGCATAAATGCACGGGCCGCCCCCCTAATTTGCATTGAGTAGGCAGAAATGCATACAGAAAAGGAAAGGAAGCAAGGACGCATCACTAAATACAAAGGAGACATCACTAAATACAAGGCACATAAATAAATGGGAGGTAAATAAAACAGACATAAATAAAATAAAACACACATAAATAAATGCCATAAATAAATGTATAAATGTATAAATAAATGTATAAATGTATAAATAAATGTATAAATAAATGTATAAATGTATAAATGTATAAATAAATGTATAAATGTATAAATAAATGTATAAATGTATAAATAAATGTATAAATGTATAAATAAATGTATAAATACACAAATAAATCATTAAATAAATATATAAAACGTACAAAAATAGGAAAATACACATATATATACATTTATGTCATCTACATTTATTTCTACATATATTTATGATACATATACCGGTATATGTATTTATCTGCTCATTTATACATTTATTTGTTGTTACGGCAGTCCCGGCTCTCCATACACGCACGCACACACGCACACACACACACACACACACACTCACACACACACACACACACACACACACACACACACACACACACACACACACACACACACACACGCCTCCCTATCTGCAGCTGGTCTTCAGGGTGTATAGCACAATGCCCGCCCATCCTAATCTCTGATAGCCACAATAAGAGCAGGCAGCCAATCTTGCTCGACAGAGGCACCGTCCTCTTTTGTCTTCCATTCTACTGTCATCTGTAAGAGACACAGCTACTTCCTGCGACATGTTGCTATGGCGACAGAGGGTCAAGGCAGTGCCCAATAGGCATTGCAAACAAGGCGGGCAGAGAAGAGAGATTGGATCTTGATTGAATAGCCAGTGTTGCTTGTCTTCAGATACAAAGATAGTAATGATTCATTACTATCTTTGTTTACTAATGAACCATGCATAGTGTGTGTGTGTGTGTGTGTGTGTGTGTTTGTGCAGCTATATTAGTGAGTAACTCCCCAAGGTGCAGTTTCTCCTTCCTCCACCGCTGATTCGTTAGCGCCTGTGCAGGGTGGGATCCAGTCTGCCACCACCCTCACGCCCCACCCCCACACCCATTAGCCTGGGTCGATCAATACAGGCGCGTGGACACACACACACACACACACACACACACACACACACACACACACACACACACACACACACAGGACATGAGACATTTTGCCCTGAGTGAGGGATTAGAGGTGAAGCCGATGTAAACGTTTGACTGAAGGCTTCACAGTGGCCACAGTTAGTAGAGATTTTATACCATTAAAAAATGTCTGTGTGAAGAAAAAACAGGTGTGTGTGTGTGTGTGTGTGTGTTATTATTGATGTGACTCTGAGTTGGCATGCTGTGCACAGCCCCAGCACAATTACCAACAATTATCAGCAGCAATGAACCCATCTCCCTGCACAGATGCGACGGCACACAAGAGGACATCGACTTGTAGGCCAAACAAATTCATGTTATTACAAAGTGGCCAGATGAACAGAGCAACATAAACAGTATTAAGAGCTACATTAGACTGAATGGCACACAATGCATTCCAAAGCTCCCGTGTCCCTGGAGGAGAGAGAGAGAGAGAGAGAGAGAGGGGCCATGAGAGCTTAATTTATTTGTATACTGATTTATAATGGCCATTAGTTTGAGCAGACAGACGTGACAGAACAGAACTGATGAACAGACTGAGGAGGTGCTGTGTTGTCTTTGCAGGGGGGGAATGCCATCACTCATCATTACCAGCCAGTAGCCCCACTGCAACTCAATCGCCAGAGTAAAGCGTTGGCATACATGTCTCAAAAGCAGGGATATGAACACTATCAACGTGCTGGTTCATTTGAAAACGTTGATGCCTTTCCAACGTTAAACACAAATAAAACTTGGGGTTACCAAATTTTAAGCAAGTGAAACAACTTTAAAAACATGGCGTGCCTCGCTCGGGAGTTGAACACGCGCTCTCTCGCTCGCGAGGGCTTTCGCGTCGTCCGAGCTTCATTCACACTCGGACGCAGGGCCGGCGCGTGTCTTGCCCCGGGCCGCGGGACAACATGACCCCGTACGACCCCAACCCTCCTCCATCCAATTACATTAGAGAAATGAAAGGGCCCTCCTGGGTCCACCCGGGACAGCTGACACGTGTCAAGCTTCACCCAGCCTGACCTCCATACGGTCGTATATGTCGGAGGACATGTTGGCTTAACCGTGCGTTCACCCCAAGGCGGAAAAAGCTTCACGCGCACAGGTTTATTTGCCAAAATTTCAACTCGAGCCAACGGGTGAACGGGTGCAAATTCATTCCTGTCGCAAAATGTCACCTCCTTCACCTCATTTGTGCCGCGGCCGCCGGGGCGAATGGCATCTACTCGAATGTTTGCATTAACTTAGGTTCTTAGCATCAGTCGACCCAGTAGCTTAGATACAAAATCTAATAGCTGGTGAATAAACTTAGTCCTGAACTGCTGAGCGGGCAATCACAAGCCAGCAGTATCAGTATAAACTTAGACTTGACCTAATTTAGTTTTGTTTGTTGTAGGTCATGATTAACGGTCCGCATCAACAGGGCTGAATCATTGACAGTGGTGTTAGGTGGTACTTAGACCTGAATTAGCAGTATAGTATTAGTCATCCTAAAAAATAAAAAAATAAATCCTAATAAATTTTGTTTTGACCTAATTTTATTGTTGTCTATAGAGTTAGTTCCACCTCTGCGCAGATTCCCCCGCTCTCTTCTCTCTCTCCCCCTCAGGTGTCCTTCATTGGCCTGACGTACACCCCCGCCGCTGCAGCCCTAGGTCCGGCCGTCATCGCCCTAGCCACCTGTCGTCACTCTAGGACATCTACCCGCTACTCCTTCTACTGTCTGACACCACGGGCTCTTCACCACCACCGACCCCTATCCTCATCATCCTGGTCACCTGCCTGCCTAAGGGAAGGGTGCCTAAGGGAAGGGGGGGACCCCCCCCCCCCCCCGGCCTCATCACCTCCAACTCCTATCCTCCCCTCCCCTTAATCACCACCTCCGACTCTTATCCTCCCCTCCCCTCCTCTTAGCTAGTATTCTCTAAACCTACGAACACTTAAAGACTACATTTTCTATTTCCTTTGGACTCTACTTTTTACATTTTCAACTCCCTTCCCTGATTTTAGGATAATTTAAAAACTACATTTTTATATCCCTCTGTTGGACTCTTTTTTACATTTTCAATTTTCTGTTCTCTTGTAAATTTTATTTCCATAATAAACCATTTACAGAGTTTCACTGCCGGAAAACTCTGTTCATGGTTTAGCCCGGCATCTCTCGGCCTGTCTCGGAGGGGAGTCCCCGGATGGGGGTCCGCCGCTGGGTCCACTGCCTGGGTGGGCCCGCGTGGCCTGCGTGGCCTGCTCTCTCAGTTCCCAGTCACTAGCTGGGGGCGGGTCTGGGAGCGGGTCGCGTGGGGGGTGGGCTTACCCAGGCGACCATTGCTGGGCCCCTGTAGCACAACGACCTCACAAGGTTCCTCCTCAGCCAAGCCAAGTCACTGGGGCAATCCATTTGGTGGAAAGGTTTTCTTGCGTTCACTGGGGGTGTGGGGACGCCGCTGTGTCCCGGCCCGGCCTTCTCTCCCACGCCTTATGTGGGCGGGGGGCCGGGGCGGGGGGCATCGGTGCTCTTCATCACTGGTCGAGGGCTGCCGGTTGGTTTAGAACAGTTTAGGTAGGCGATAGATTAGCTACAGCCTAAGGCTGACCTGTTATAGTGTTCAGGCAAAGATCAGACTAGAGCAGAGTAGGATAGGCCAGATTAGGCTGTAGACTAGCTAGATACTATGTACCAGCTAGCTCTGGTTAATGCTTAGAGTAGTCAGTTGTCTGATCTTCCCCCCCCCCTCTCTTTCTCTTTCCCCCGCTCCTTTCCCTTCTTCCCCCTCCTGTTCCCCACTCTCCCACATTTCCCACTCCCCCCCCCGCCCCCGCCCCCTCTCTTTCCATGCTCTTCCCTCCCCCGCCGCCCCTTCCCACGTTCCCCCTGCTCTCCCTCCCCTGCACCCTCCCACCTCTCCTTCTCTGTTCTCTCCTCCTCCCTGTCCTCTCCCCTCTCTCACATTCCCCCTGCACTCCTTCCCCTACACCCCCCCAGCTCTCCTTCTCTGCTCTCTCCTCCTCTCTGTCTTCTCGGGGGGGGGAGGAGGGGGCGGAGAGGTCTGTTCCCTCCCCCGCCTCCTCCTCCCGCGTTCCCCCTGCACCCTCCCACCTCTCCTTCTCTGTTCTCTCCTCCTCTCCCCCTGCACTCCTTCCCCTGCACCCTCCCACCTCTCCTTCTCTGTTCTCTCCTCCTCTCTGTCCTCTCTGGGGGGGGGGGGGGGGGGGGGATGTGGGACGCTCCCCCTGCTTCTCTACCCTGGCTCTCCCTCCCCTGCATCCCCATCTCTCCTTCTCTCCTCCTCCACATTCCTATCTTCTCCCCACCTCCCCCCTCTCCTCCGTCTATATTGCTCATTCTCTCCCCACCTCCTCCCTCCCCCTGCTCTCTTCTCCCCCACACCTCCCCTCCCTTCCCCTCTCCTGCTCTCTCCTCTTGCTCCTTCCCCACCTCCTATACCCTCCCCACCCCATCACTCTCTCACATTCCCCCTGCTATTCTCCCTTCTCCTGCGCTCTCCTCTGCTCTCCCCTCATTCCTATATTTTCTACATTATCAATTGTTCAAATGTTATCTTTATTCTGTATATTCATGTTACTGTTGTGTCAGCTAGAATTAGCTAGTCATACTTTCTGTGAAGCCCTCTGAGACATGCTTGTGAATTAGGGCTATATAAATAAACTTGACTTGACTTGACTTGACATCGCCATGGTGTGAAGTTCTGTGAACGCCCAGTAAGACGAGGGCGTCTCAGCGACACACTTCAATATGAAGTGTGTCCTCTTTCCCCTCATCGCCTCCTCTCTTCCTTTCCTTTCCTTTCCTTTCCCTTCCTTTCCTTTCCTTTCCTATCCTTTCATTTCCTTTCCTTTCGTTTCATTTCGTTTCGTTTCGTTTCCATTCCTTTCCTTTCCTTTCCTTTCCTTTCCATTCCTTTCCTTTCCTATCCTTTCCTCTCCTTTCCCTTCCTTTGCTTTCCCTTCCTTTGCTTTCCTTTCCTTTCCTTTCCTTTCCTTTCCTTTCCTTTCCTTCCATCCTTTCCTTTCCTTTCCTTTACTATCCTTTCCTATCCTTTCCCTTCCTTTGCTTTCCTTTCCTTTCCTTTCCTTTCCTTTCCTTTCCATCCTTTCCTTTCCTTTCCTTTCCTATCCTTTCCTCTCCTTTCCCTTCCTTTGCTTTCCCTTCCTTTCCTTTCCTTTCCTCTCCTTTCCCTTCCTTTGCTTTCCCTTCCTTTCCTTTCCTTTCCTTTCCTTTCCTTTCCTTTCCTTTCCATCCTTTCCTTTCCTTTCCTTTCCTTTCCTTTCCTTTCCTTTCCTTTCCTTTCCATCCCTTCCTTTCCTTTCCTTTCTTTCCTTTCCATCCTTTCCTTTCCATCCTTTCCTTTCCATCCTTTCCCTTCCTTTCCTTTCCTTTCCTTTCCTTTCCTTTCTTTCTTTCCTTTCCTTTCCATCCTTCCTTTCCTTTCCTTCCTTTCCTTTCCTTTCCTTTCTTTCCATCCTTTCCTTTCCTTTCCTTTCCTTTCCTTTCCTTTCCATCCTTTCCTTTCCTTTCCTTTCCTTTCCTTTCCTTTCCTTTCCTTTCCTTTCCTTTCCATCCTTTCCTTTCCTTTCCTTTCCATCCTTTCCTTTCATCCTTTCCTTTCCTTTCCTTTCCATCCTTTCCTTTCCATCCTTTCCCTTCCTTTCCTTCCTTTCCTTTCCTTTCCTTTCCTTTCCTTTCCATCCTCTCCTTTCCCTTCCTTTGCTTTCCCTTCCTTTCCTTTCCTTTCCTTTCCTTTCCTTTCCTTTCCTTTCCTTTCCTTTCCATCCTTTCCTTTCCTTTACTATCCTTTCCTATCCTTTCCCTTCCTTTCCTTTCCTTTCCTTTCCTTTCCTTTCCTTTCCTTTCCTTTCCATCCTTTCCTTTCCTTTCCTTTCCTATCCTTTCCTCTCCTTTCCCTTCCTTTGCTTTCCTTCCTTTCCTTTCCTTTCCTTTCCTTTCCTTTCCTTTCCTTTCCTTTCCTTTCCTTTCCTTTCCATCCTTTCCTTTCCTTTCCTTTACTATCCTTTCCTATCCTTTCCCTTCCTTTCCTTTCCTTTCCTTTCCTTTCCTTTCCATCCTTTCCTTTCCATCCTTTCCTTTCCATCCTTTCCTTTCCTTTCCATCCTTTCCTTTCCATCCTTTCCTTTCCATCCTTTCCTTTCCTTTCCATCCTTTCCTTTCCATCCTTTCCTTTCCATCCTTTCCTTTCCATCCTTTCCATCCTTTCCTTTCATCCTTTCCTTTCCTTTCCTTTCCTTTCCATCCTTTCCTTTCCTTTCCTTTCCTATCCTTTCCTCTCCTTTCCCTTCCTTTGCTTTCCCTTCCTTTCCTTTCCTTTCCTTTCCTTTCCTTTCCTTTCCTTTCCTTTCCTTTCCTTTCCTTTCCTTTCCATCCTTTCCTTTCCTTTCCTTTACTATCCTTTCCTTTCCATCCTTTCCTTTCCTTTCCTTTCCTTTCCATCCTTTCCTTTCCTTTCCTTTACTATCCTTTCCTTTCCATCCTTTCCTTTCCTTTCCTTTCCTTTCCATCCTTTCCTATCCTTTCCCTTCCTTTCCTTTCCTTTCCTTTCCTTTCCTTTCCTTTCCTTTCCTTTCCTTTCCATCCTTTCCTTTCCTTTCCTTTCCTATCCTTTCCTCTCCTTTCCCTTCCTTTGCTTTCCCTTCCTTTCCTTTCCTTTCCTTTCCTTTCCTTTCCTTTCCTTTCCTTTCCTTTCCTTTCCTTTCCATCCTTTCCTTTCCTTTCCTTTACTATCCTTTCCTATCCTTTCCCTTCCTTTCCTTTCCTTTCCTTTCCTTTCCTTTCCATCCTTTCCTTTCCATCCTTTCCTTTCCATCCTTTCCTTTCCTTTCCATCCTTTCCTTTCCATCCTTTCCTTTCCATCCTTTCCTTTCCATCCTTTCCTTTCCTTTCCTTTCCATCCTTTCCTTTCCATCCTTTCCTTTCCTTTCCTTTCCTTTCCATCCTTTCCTTTCCTTTCCTTTCCTATCCTTTCCTCTCCTTTCCCTTCCTTTGCTTTCCCTTCCTTTCCTTTCCTTTCCTTTCCTTTCCTTTCCTTTCCTTTCCTTTCCTTTCCTTTCCTTTCCTTTCCATCCTTTCCTTTCCTTTCCTTTACTATCCTTTCCTTTCCATCCTTTCCTTTCCTTTCCTTTCCTTTCCATCCTTTCCTTTCCTTTCCTTTCCATCCTTTCCTTTCCATCCTTTCCTTTCCTTTCCATCCTTTCCTTTCCATCCTTTCCTTTCCATCCTTTCCTTAGCTTTCCTTTCCTTTCCTTTCCTTTCCTTTCCTTTCCTTTCCTTTCCTTTCCTTTCCTTTCCTTTCCTTTCTCACATTCCATCCTCTATTTTCCTCTCATCTCTCTTCACTGGTAGAGTAGATGATCATTTCTTGCAGCTACTCTAGAACCAGATTGCAGTTGGATCACTGGGCAAATCCATGCGGTTTTATCTCATTGGCACTTTGACACACTGTGTATGCCTGCCTGCATGTGTCTCTGTGTAGTATGTTTCTGTGTGTGTGTGTGTGTGTGTGTGTGTGTGTGTGTGTGTGTGTGTGTGTGTGTGTGTGTGTGTGTGTGTGTGTGTGTGTGTAGTGTGTTTCTGTGTGTGTGCGTGTGTGTGTGTGTGTGTCTCTGTGTAGTGTGTTTCTGTGTGTCTCTGTGTAGTGTGTTTCTGTGTGTCTCTGTGTAGTGTGTTTCTGTGTGTGTGTGTGTGTGTGTGTGTGTGTGTGGGTGTGTGTGTGTGTGTGTGTCTGTGTGTGTGTGTGTCTGTGTGTCTGTGTGTGTGTGTATGAGAGAGTAAGAGAGAGAGAGAGAGGGAGATTCTCCTCAACACAGTGGATGACTGATGGTGCTGCTTAACATGTATCTGGGACGAACACATAGGCTATCATTTAAAATATTCTTATGAATATTGTTCTGGGATAAACTCACCATTCAAAATATGCCCTTGGGTAATATAGCTCAGGATAATTCATGTCAAATGTCCATATTTAAAGGCTACATAGAATTCTATGGAGACTTTAAATACGGGCATATCATTACATTTCTTAGATGTCTATACCTATATGGTACACATAGAATACATGTGTCGTTAAAATGAAGACACACTATTTTGTCGATTACAATACGCTATCCATTCTCACACTGTGATAAGAAGGCAAATTTGGAACATTAGAATTTATAGTGCAAGAAAGGTCTATCAACTTTGACTGTCACAGTTTGCATAGTGAGCAGATTGCATAGTGAGTGACACCTGTGCCAACGCCAATACATTTGACTATGCAGCTGATAAGAAACCTAAGAGCATTTAACACATGCAGGCTCTTGTTTTAACCTTATCACACATTGTAAGACAGGGCAGCACATGAAGCAAAAACAGACATAAACTTACCGCTGTCCAGATAGTCTTTGGTCTTTCTTTTTCATCGCCAACAGGATCGTTTTAAAAGAAGATTCAAAATCAATTTGATGGTTGATGTGAATTGTCTCGTTGCAGCTCTGTCTGGAGCTCAGGCAGAACTGTCAATAGCTCCCCTCCAGCCAACCGCCCGCCCCCCTCTCTCTCTCTCTCTCTCTCTCTCTCTCTCACACACACACACACACACACACACACACACACACACGCACGCACGCGCATGCACACACACACACACACACACTGTTACAAAGACTCCGCGTCAACACCAATTTGATGGCCGCCACCAAGAGCTGACCCAGGGCCTCGGATCCAGCAAGCTCCCTGGACCTATCCCTGGATGACATTTCGGTGAGGACAACATCACCACGATGATGACATCACAATGCGATCTGTGACATCATGTGAGATGTGTTGTTCTTGTCCGATGATGTCATAGTCAAGCATGCCATCATCACTGGTACATGCCATAGTCAGGCATGCTATCATCACTGGTGCAACCACGCTATCACTGATGACATCAAAATTGGACGAATGTGACATCATCAAAGCTGTGATGTGAGTTATGGCATCACCAGTGATGTCCTAACTTTCGATAATTAATCGATAGCAGCTTTGACTTTGACTGCATTTGATCTGGGTGTTGTGGACTGTGCCAGCTCAGTCTGCTTTGCTGTCTTTTGCTCCTGAATTTGATCTGGTTTGTTGTGGACTATGTGGTCAGTCAACTTAGTCCGCTTTGCTGTCTTTCATTTCTGATCAGCTGATTTTTTTTTATAACGTATGCTTTCGCTTAATCGAAAGTGGCTTTGACTTTGTGACTTGAGTTCCATTGGAAGAACATGGTTCTGTATGTGTGTTATTCATTTTTTCTTATTAGCCTCAGACTGACATCTTATAGCCTCAGACCGACATTAACATCATCACTGATGACATCACTGATGACATCACATTAATTTAATTTAATTTAATTTAATTTAATTTAATTTAATTTAATTTAATTTAATTTAATTTAATTTAATTTAATTTAATTTAATTTAATTATTGGCCGGGCCAGCGAAGCCGCAGGGCCACTTATTGTATTTGCCTGTATTATTCTTCTTCTCCCGGGAAGTTCGACTTCCCATGCATGAAAACTAACCAAACTTTGCACAAAGGTCCAGTCCCATGCCAAACATCTTTGACGCAAATTTGGCGCCAATAGTCCTAACAGCGGCACTACAGCGACCGTCTAAAGTTTCAAACTTTGAAAATTCAGAAAAAATCAGGCATACGTGCTACAACTTTGCAACTTTCACCGAAATGTGGGCCCAAATGAGGAGAAACTTTTGTACAATGCAACCTGTGGCCAATTATGAAGTCTAAAGACCGCAAAACTGCAAAAACTGTAAAACTAATTAAACCCTACTCCTCCCACATTTTTTCTTCAAACGACACCAAACTTCAGCATCTGCATCGTTAGACTGTCCTACACAAAAGTATCAAACAGATTTTCGATTGGTCAAAAATTGAGCCCACAGTGCATCAAAACGTTGAATTCTGCCCCCATGTATAGCCTAATTGCCTTAATTACTGTTACAGGTCGTTTAATGTGGATCCCTTATTTATTGGTATGGCATAGGGTTGTCATTTAGGAAGTGGGAGTGGATTCGAGCAGGATATAACGTGGCCATTTTCCGACTACCAGTGTGATCACGGAAGCCATATTCTCTCTGTCGGACCTGTTTCCCCCTTTCTCTTTCTTGTTTTTGGAGATATTTTTTGGTTAAGCATCAAAACCAATGGACGGAGGTGAACCCTGACTCGCCTCTAGACCTCAGCCTGAGCTGAACCCTGACTCGCCTCTAGACCTCAGCCTGAGCTGGCCAAATGACGTTGATCTGCACAGCTCCACCTGCTGTTTGTGGCCGAGCGGTGGGGTGAGTCCACTTCCCCTTTTGATGCCTTCCTGAATGACAACCTATTTGCAAAGACGTTCTGTATTGTTGTGGCAGGTTTGGATTGACTAGACACAAGCTTTATCCTATATTGAGAGCCAGACCCGTCACATTACCTAGGGCAAATAGGTTGTATTTGTGATGTCATCAGTCACTCAAGCAATTGTGATGCCATCACTGATGTCACTCGAGCAATTTTGATGTCATAATAGCTCAAAGCCTTGAGACTTGCCCGGCCACGACTCATTGCTGCGCAGCAGCTATAAATTAATTTGATTTTGTAACGACCTTGACCCACTACCCAAACCACAGCCAGAACTGAACTGTGGGCCCATGTCACTGTCAGTATACCGAGCCATGACGACATATGGTTGAGTCAGAAAGGAAGTCAAGCAGCTGTTACTTTGTAATGAGGATCTAATAAATTAATAATAATTCATTTATTTTATATAGCGCTTTTCAATGACCCAAAGCTGCTTACAGTAGGGTCGACAGAAAACAAGAGAAATAGAAAATGAGCAACAGCCAACAGATACAAGTAACAATTAGGATGTCTAGTCAGGGATATATGGAAAGCAGAGGGGAGGGAGCGTGAGGGAGGGACAAGGGAGAGAGGGAAGGAGAGAGGGAGGTGGCGAGGGTGGATGAGGTAGTTGAGGGTAGGGGAGGTTGTAAGCTTGGGAGAACAGGTACGTATATAGGTTTTTAGTCTGGACGGGTGGGGATGAAGGCATGGATGAGGGATTCAGCAGCAGGGGGGGAGAGGCAGTGTCTGATTTTAGCGATATTGCCGAGGTGGAAGTATGCGGTCTTGATGATGGAGCTGACATGGGGATCGAATGAGAGGGTGGGGTCCAGGATGAAACCAAGGTTGCGAGCCAGGGGGGAGGGGGTGATGGTTGAGTCGTGGAGGGTGAGAGTGATGGGTCCGGTCTTGCTGAGTGTGGATTTGGTGCCAATGAGAAGAAGTTCGCTTTTGTCACTGTTGAGTTTGAGGAAGTTGTTTGTCAGCCAGGTTTTTATTGCAGATATGCAGGTTTTGATGTGTGAGGGGCGGGTTCTGAAGGGATTTGGTGCTGATGTAGATCTGGGTATTGTCGGCGTAACAGTGGAAATCCAGGTTGAATTTGTGGATGCTGTGACCAAGGGGGAGTATGGAGCAGATGAAGAGCAGGGGGCCAAGGACTGAGTGAGCCCTGGGGGACCACCTGCGTGACAGAGGAGAGGGTGGAGGTGTGACCGGAGAGGGAGATTAACTGTTGTCTGTCTGTGAGGTAAGCGGTGCCCTCCACACCCAGTTGGCGCAGCTTTTGGAGGAGGATGGAATGGCTCACTGTGTCAAAGCCTGCGCTGAGGTCTAGTAGTATCAGGATGTTGAGTGCACCTGAGTCTGCAGAGGTGAGAAGATCGTTGATTACTTTTATGAGGGCGGTTTCGGTTCTGTGAGATGGGCGGAAGCCAGACTGAAGGGGTTCATAGAGGTTGTTGGACTGAAGATGGGAGTGAAGTTGGGTGGCGACGATGCGTTCAAGGGTTTTGGAAAGGAAAGGTAAGTTGGAGATGGGACGGTAGTTGGAGAGGTTGGCTGGGTCGAGAGTGGGCTTTTTAAGAATGGGGGTGACAGCGGCAAGTTTGTAAACAGAGGGAACGTGACCTTGTGATAGTGAGATTGAAGATGGCGGTCAGGTGGGCGATGAGGGCGGGGAGGCAGTGGTGGGGAGGGGGTCAAGGGAGCAGCTGGTTGTCTTGGAGGTGGCGATGATGTCAGTGATGAGGGAGGAGTCAACGGGCGAGAAGGCAGTGAGAGAGGGGGGAGGGGGGTGGTCAGATGAAAGTGGGGGACGCAGGGCTGGAGGAGTTAGTGCTGGAAGGCAGCAGTCGGTGAGCTGTTGATTTGGGATATTTTGTCGTTGAAAGAGTGGAGAAAGGAGTTGCAGAGATCAGGGGAGGAAAGTCTGTTATTGTCTGGGGGTTGGAGTAGTTTCTTGATGGTGAAGAAGACGGTGCGGGGGTTTCTGGTGGTGCTGTTGATGAGGCTGGAGAAGTGGGCAGATTTTGCAGCTTGGAGTGCGTCACGGTAGGAGATGTGTTGTTTATAGGCTTCAGCATGGACGGTGAGTTTTTTTTTCTTTCTGTAAAGTCTTTCCAGTTGACGGCAGGTCTGTTTCATGGTGCAGAGTTCAGGAGGGGGGAGGAGGTGGTGGATGAGACTGTAGAGGTTTTCAGCGGGGGCAGTGAGTCGAGGGAGTCGGAGAGTACAGAGTTGAGTAAGACATGATAGTCATCAGGAGAGGAGGGGGCAGAGTCAGGGGGGAGGGCAGAGGTGTAGAGTGCGGAGGTTAGTGTCTTGCTGAAGGACACTTCAGCAGCCTTAAAACCAATTCATCTTCCTCTTTCTTTCTACTGTATCACAGCTTCTTAGACAGGAACATATCATGTAGATTACTGTCAAATACATTTGCTATGGGAAGAAAAAAGAACAGAGAGCTATAACAGCACCTTTTCCCGGAAGGAAAGAATCCTTATTCTATAACTGACAGCCAAGTACTGTATTCCTCAAATTATGCAAGTCCCCAAGCGCTCACGGGCCATGGGACTTTCTCTAACCCACAAATGGCCATGCCGACTTTACGTTTATGCGAGAGAAAGGCCAGCACCAAAGCTGCAACTTGCAGACAGACATCAACCACATAGGATGCAGAAAGAAACCATCATGCACCATCAGATATGTGACACTTGGCTATATGTAGCACGCAGTGGTTCTCAAACTGTTTCACATCAAGGACCCCTAAACTGACATAAAGAGAAGACCATGGACCACCATCTAACAAGATTTGAGCATTTAGCTGTGTTATTGCAGCAAGTGTATGAAACCCATGACCAAAACACTCATACATTCTGCCATTGTTTTACTGATGGATGGAATTTAAGTGAAAATAAATGATTCCCCTTTTTGCTGGGGACCCCCTGGAACCCCCCAAATGACCCCTGGGGGGCCCTGGACCCCACATTGAGAATCACTGGCCTACTGTATACTTGCTATGTAAAAAAAGATAGTTCTGTATACTCTACGCTGCACATCTCAGCTTTGGGAGCACTGGTACAGGTGTCTTTTAAAATGAGTCATTAGACTATTTTTATTTTGTGTTTTCTTTTAATCTTTTTTGTATTATGTGTATTTGACTGTATTTTTGTATGGACCTTGAGTCTGCAATAAAGTCTATCTATCTATCTATCTATGTACTCTCCTTCGCTCTTATACAGTTTTTATTTCTTTTCCTACACACTGTGTCACAGCACAAACCACTTCTCACTATTGGTTGCTTGTGATGTTAGTAATGTAGATATATAAGCTTATTCTACTCTTGCAGTCATTACAAGACACTCTGTGAGTGTAAATTACAGTAAAAGCCAAAAGATAAAATGTAGATGCACTCTGAGGTAAGAAAGCACCAGCTAACCGGAACTAGAAGTTCCGGTTAATGGCTAGAGTAGTCTGATTTGCTCCCCCCTTTTCCCGCTCTCTCCTCTCTCACACTCAAAGCATAAAGCATGGCACTGATTCTACTCTAAAGCATGGCATACCCTCCTTCCCCTGTTCCCTCCACATACTCTCTCTCATACTCCCCCGCTCTCCCTCCCCACCTCCCCTTCCTGAACTCTCCTCCCCCACTACTCTAAAGCATGGCATCCATTCTATTCTAAGCATGGCACCCATTCTTTTTCTCTCTCCCACCTCTCCTTCCCTGTTCTCTCCTCCCCCACATTTCCCATTCCCTCCCCACCTCCTCCCTTTCCCTGCCCCACACCCCCCGCTCTCCCTCCCTTTTCTTGATCTCTCCTCTTTCCCCCTTCCCCTGCTCCTTCCCCACCTCCTCTCTTCCCCAACATGTCCCCTTCCCTCCCCAACTCACCACTTTCCTCCTCTCTCACATTCCCCCTGCTCTCCCTCCCCTGCACCCTTCCCACCTCCTCCCTTTCCTGATCTCTCCTCCCCCACTATTCCCCCACTATTCTAAAGCATGTCACCCATTCTACCCTATAGCATGGCACCCATTCTATCCTATATTTCTATATATTTGTTTTTCTTTCTATATTTCTCTATCATATGATTGTTCAATGTGTTATTATTACTACTTTAATTTGCTACTGTTGTGTCAGCTAGAATTAGCTAGACATATTTTCTGTGAAGCCCTCTGAGACATGCTTGTGAATTGGGGCTATACAAATAAACTTGACTTGACCTGACTTGAGTGCCAAGCAGAGGTCAGTGGGTGAGGAAAAAGTGTTAACTTAATTTAATTTAATTTAATTTAATTTAATTTAATTTAATTTAATTTAATTTAATTTAATTTAATTTAATTTAATTTAATTTAATTTAATTTAATTTAATTTAATTTAATTTAATTTAATTTGTAACGACCTTGACCCGCTACCCAAACCACCACAGCCGGAACTGAACTGTGGGCCCATGTCACTGCCAGTATACCGAGCCATGACGACATGTGGTTGAGTCAGAAAGGAAGTCAAGCTTCCTTCCTCCTTGTTACTTAGGAATGAGGATCTATGAACAAACAGATGCTGAAGGTTCTCAAGAGACACAGGCGAGCGGTAAAATGCTTTTAGATGTTGGGAGAGGAACACTGAATCCCAGATTATGTTGAAGATAAACATGCAACTTTAGTCCTACGCACTGTGTCCGAAGTTGAGTTTTAGACTCACTTGTTAAAACTGCCTGCATTGGATAACTTTAACTATAGCCAAAAATAATAAAGAGCTAATTGACAGATTGGCCGAGAGCCATTATCATGCTTTGATTTCATTTGTTCACTGTCAGAGAGACGGTGGCCAACAGGGACAAAGTTAAGAACATTTAAAGACTAAAGACTGCAGAGGAATTCATCATCTTAATCTTAGAGATTAGAGTTTTAGAGATTTTTGCTTGCCGGTGAGTCATTTTGGACCCTGCTCCCTGCAGTAAAAGGAAAAATGCAGGTAAAATCTCAGACACTGCCTGATTCTGATGACACTTGAAGTGGGCGGAGCAGCATAAAAAAATATATATCATATATGTCATTTGTCCAACGAGGTCTCTGTGATTTGAAAAAAAAAACAAAGTCTGATTTGAGCAAACTTTGGAGGGATGATGTGCTTGCCGAGTGTTTGGTGTTTTAAGATGACGCTGTTGCTGATTGGCCCCCACAGCCTCACCGTTCATGTCGGGAAGCCTCGTGATTCATGAGGTTACGACACATGCTAAGGCTGCTGAAGTGTCCTTGAGCAAGACACTAATAACAACCAGGTCCACACACACATGCACGCACAAACACACACACACACACACACACACACACACACACACACACACACACACACACCTCCGCACTCCTACCTTTTTGGGATCCATGTTGAATTTCTTCTTCCCACTAGAGAACTGCTTGCCCTGCTCTATGGTCTTACTGCAATACAAATAAAAGCATCATTGGAGAAAGAAACTCGTTAATAATGAAGGTTTTGATTAGGGGGGGGGGGGGGGGCGACACCTGAAATCATCAGTCAATCGGTGTTAAACTGACTCATATCCATCAACTTGTGAAATTGTGTGTGTGTGTGTGTGTGTGTCTGTGTGTGTCCGCGTATTAGGGGTGTCAAAATGTATAGTTTGAAAGATGCATCGGTAACACTTTATGATATTTTATGACGCTCCTGTAGGTTCTCCCTCTACAACATCCGCAAAATCCGTCCCTTCCTCACAAGAGAAGCGACTCAACTCCTGGTCCAGTCACTTATCGTCCCTCGCCTGGACTACTGCAACGTGCTCCTGGCCGGCCTACCTGCCACCGACATCCGACCGCTTCAGCTCATTCAGAACGCTGCAGCCCGTCTGGTATTCAACCAACCCAAATTCTCTCATGTCACTCCCCTCTTCCGGGACCTCCACTGGCTTCCCATCTCAGCTCGCATCAAATTCAAGACACTGGTACTGGACTACAGGGCAGTACACCAGTCAGCTCCCCTGTACCTGCAATCAATGGTCAGGTTCCAAACCTCTCACCGCTCCCTTCGCTCCTCCACCAGTGCAGGGCGCCTCGCTCCTCCGTCGCTACGGGCGCTCAAAAGTCGCTCATCCCGATCTCGACTCTTCTCCTCCCTGGCACCCCAATGGTGGAACGAGCTGCCACCTTCGGTCAGGACTGCTGAATCACTGCCGATCTTTCGGAAAAGACTAAAGACTCACCTTTTCAGGCTCCACCTGGGCCCTTCTTGATCTAACTTCTTTCTCTCTCTTCTTTCTCTCTCTTTATTAAAAAAAAAAAAAAAAAAAAAAAAAAAAAATCCTAATCTAAAACTCGTACCACTGTTCCTTCAGGATTTGTAGTTGTCATAGACTGTGCTCCATAGTTGATTGCTCTATTGCTGACAAAAAGTGTGTTATTGTAAGTCGCTTTGGATAAAAGCGTCTGCCAAATGACGTAATGTAATGTAATGTAATGATAACGTTCAGTCGTAAGTGATTTATAAGCCTTTAGTTAATGATGAACTAATCAAGCCTACACAACATGAATACTAAATGAAGTGTTCCTCACCTGTTATAAATGTGTAAATCATTTACAATTAATTTACAAGGATTTCTGCATCCCCCAATCTAAAGTGTAAACCACTCATCACACATACATTTCAGTCAGGAGAGACTAGAGACCAAAGAATGAATAAAATAATATTTTATTACAATAAAGTGAATGATGCATTACAGAAAGAATGATGAGAATAAAGTATTGTTATTAGTCTTCGGCGGTTAGACACCGCAGGGAGATCTTGAGAGAGCTGCATCAGCCCAGAGCAGCATCCAGATATATCCGCCTGTGGAGTCTAGATACTGGTGGTGCTGATGATCTCTTTCTGAGACTCATGAGACTTTTCCGACTGAAGAATCTGATAGGTCTGCGATGACCGGGAGGAGAGGGGGAGGTGGAGGGTGCGAGCCTGACAGCAGCGGTGTTAACACTTTGAGTGCCACGGCCCTTGGGCAAAAGGTTGCTGTACTGTGCCACATAGGCCGCAATGCATTTTAATATAGCCATATAATTTTTTGTGTTCCTCTTATATGGACAACCAATAGCCTCAATGAAACTTTGAACCCTTCTGTTTCATTAAAAAAAAAACTGTGTTTATAAACCGTTCCATTTTGGAAATACACCCCTCTGAAAAAGAGTGTTTTCGACCGAAAAGAGCATGCTGAAATTAGTTTCTGAGATAATCACATCTTTATGTTAGAAAGGCGACAGAATGAATTCTGCTTTGAGTTGAACAAAATGCTATAGCTGAAATGAAAGGTTAGAATGTCTAGTTTACCTGCGGGAAAAGTATGTCAAAAGAATGTTTTGTTTATTTTCTACAAATATTATCAAAACACAACATGTCCTGCACTGTTTTATCTTCTTCACATGGACCTTCAAAATAGTTGGAAATCAAGACAACTTTATGTAAACATAGGCCAACATCGAGCCTGCTGCTGCCTGGGTGTGTGTGTACTGTCAATGGTTGTATGCTGCTGTAGTGCCCTGCGTGCCCCACCCCCCTCCTCCTCCTTTTCCGTGTTGGGAGGAGTCGAGTGTCTCTGCTGCGGTTTGCTCTGAGTTTGATCTGCACTGAAAAGTCCGCTGCCTGCATCCCCCCGCTTTTTTACAGCGTGTCCTCGGCTCCCAGCTGAGAATAATGTAACTTTTCAGAAAGACGCTGGTGTCGCCGTGTCGGCAACTAAATCATATGGATGGACTATCGCAGCGGACACGGATGGGGCTCAATTGTGGCAGCAGATGACTGCTGTTCACAGGCACAGCTAACGTTATGCTTCAAGCATATCGATGCGATTTCCGTATTCCGTTTCCTCATGACTTCTTCTCTCTTTTCTCCTGGCCTTTGTATAATCGGGAGGGCACTGTCGCCACCTAAGGGTTCTGTAAAATAGGTTAGACACATTCAATAGCTCCCATATTGTAAGAGGCGATGTAAGAGGCTTAGATCCACATCCCCCCGTCAAAATATGAATTTGGAGTTATTGACGCCATTTGGCGTCGCTGGCACTCAATGCTGAATGAGACAGAAAAAACATATTTAAGGAAACCGCCTCCAAGCGATTGGCTTACGATGGCGGTGAGAAGCAATGTGATAGGCTTACACTGGAGGTGTGTGGGGTGAGAGGTGATGTGAGCAGTGATGTGACACTATGATATTGGTTAAAAGAGACTGTAGGCGGCAAGCAGCTGATTATTCAATTGAAGCGCGGAAAGTGACAGCTTATTATGAGCTTGTGAGTAGATTGAAAGGTGGAGATACAGTATAAGAAGTGAATTAAGAAAGTGTAAAATGCATATTATGGCCCAATTCCTCCGCAGCTAGTAGCGCGGTCCCGCTCCACTCGACTCGATAAATGGTCTCATCCCACCGTTAAAAACCGGCCCAGCCCGGTTTGATTTAGGGCTGAGTCGTGCTACTTTTAGTACCTGCCTCGTCGGGGTTCTATTCTGCGAACCCGGGTTCATACGGTGACGTGAAAACATTGTAGACGACTGATTGGTCAGGCAGAATCGTGTTTACTGTCTATCCTACTGACTGTCAATCCAGCGCTGCATATCAGTTTAGTGGGGGCTTACCCTTCTCTTCTGTTATGTTATTTCCATCAGTCTTTTGTGTTGCTGCCTTCGGCGCTGGTGAAATAAAAGCGATCTCCTTGCTCAGCTTTAACATG
The DNA here is from genome assembly GCF_964638095.1 of Poromitra crassiceps. NCBI lineage: Eukaryota > Metazoa > Chordata > Actinopteri > Beryciformes > Melamphaidae > Poromitra > Poromitra crassiceps. Next base: position 48,727,500 of record NC_139626.1, read on the forward strand.
CGCTCCTCGGGAAGCCCTTTGTAGTTGGCTCCGCTAGGCCGCAGGCGAAGCCACGCTCTTGCCTGTTGAGCTGCCGCTGGGGTTCTCCTCGTAGCGCCTCTCCCGTCCCCGCGCAGTGCATGCATGTGAGTTTGAGTAACAACAAAGTGATATCCATTCTCCTAGCCGATTGTCACATTTGCCCATGTACACTGTAGGTCATTTAGAGGCACCAGTATTTCATAATCAGTTTAAAAGTTCTGTGTATTGATTTCATTTTAACGTTATACTTATAGCCTACTTCGGCAATGGGCGGAGGGAAGATATGCGGTCGCTATGATGACCAGGTGTGGGCGGAGGCAAGTAAACTTGCTATGGAAACAGAGTCTATATCAAGTAGAGCCGAGTAATACCAGATAGAGTGGAGCTGTACTGTGCTGTTATATGTGGTGGAAATGAGCCATTATAGTCTTCCTGACTGAACTTACGTTAGAACTACATGTGTTACATACAAGGGGGTAGCTCTGTCTGTCAAAATTGAAGTCAATGCGGAAGTGCACTTAAACCTGCATTATTTTGAATGGCAGGGGGCGACCCATTGGTTTTTGGCCATTGCCATCTTGGATTTCGACACAAGTCCAGGGGTTTCCCACAGAGCACGGCCTGCTATTGGTCCATGATCGGCGAGCTGTGTGATCAATGGACAAGCGACCTGTCAATCACACCCCAAAACATAGTCTGCAACTAGAACGTAGTCTGAAACTAGTGATTGAGACCATGGCCCCTATTCTCCCACAGGTAGGGTTGGGTACCGTTCACATTTGAACCGATACCGGTACGGTACCGGTACCTGGAATTCGGTACGGTACCAAAAACGGTACCTTTTTCGATACTTTTTTGAGTAAAAAAAAAAAAAAAAAAAAAAAAAATTTTTTTTGCTACAACAAAAATGTACAGTTTCTAAAACAAATAAGTCCAAACTTCTCAATTTCAACATTGTTCTTTATTTAGATTTTTTTTTGTTTAGCAGCAGCACCCAACAAAATAAAACCCCTCCCTCCCTCCCTCCCTCTTCCCTCCCAAACCAAGAGTTTACTTGTGCAAGGTAATGGTCTGCTCCATCCATCAGCGGTCACTGCAATATGGTCAACTGCCCTGAGTTCCTCCTTCACATTCTTCTTCTCAACACGACACCAAGCTGGAATAAGTGTGTTTGTGAGAAGGTCTCTGGAGGGAGGGGAGTATTTTGGGTTCAGGGTCCCTGTCATCTCCCTATATATAGACAATAAAAATAACTATTGTTAGTAACTTAGCTTACTCTATGAATATCACACACACACACACATTATCACCCATTTATACATAAATAAATAATTTACCTGAACCATGGAGACTCCACCGTTGCGAAGGGCAACATGCCTTTTACAATGAAGGCAGTCACTGGCCCTGTGGCACTCATTTACTTTCTGCCGGGGTAAAGCTGCTTTCTTCGCCAGGGTGAAGGGTGTCTCCTGTGCGACTCTCACACGGTGGCCTAGCAAAGAAAGCAAGAGTGTAACGTTGAATAACACGTCTCACGGTGACACGAACTGAGGATAATAATAACGTTAGCAACGCTAGTTACGCTACTAAACATGCTAAGCTATAAGCTACAACTATCCAGCTAACGTTAGCTAATTAAATGACGTTACCTGATGTTGAAGAAGTCGACGCCTCACTTGCGACACTTGAAGTTTCGTCGTCGTCGCTGTCCGTTTCAGCTAACGAAGCAGAGGAGCTGCTGGCTGTAGGTGCGTTGCTGCTGGTGGGGCTGCAGCGTCCCTCAGGCTATCGAACACTTTACAGTCTTCCGCATTTAAAAAGATTTTATGCTTGACCAAGTGTTTCCTCAAGTTAGAGGTGTTCCCCTGGCCAGCTTTGCACTTCGCATCGCAAATGTTACAGCGAGCGTTGTCTGAGTCTATCTTTGTGAAGTGTAGCCAGTGCCACACTTTGGACCGCAAGCGAGAGGCCATCTTCTTCTCTTCAGCTTGTTTTGGCAGTGACGTGATGACGTAACCCACCCTCGTGTGTGTTGCCTTCAAGTTTGCGTCGGAATTTCTATCTCGCTCGCTGTCTTTGTATCACTGAGATGCGTTCAAGTACCGACATTTTTAAATTATAATAGAAAAAAAAGAGTACCGAAATGAGGTACCGTTTCATGTCATGTGAACTGATACTCGGTAGTACCGCCCACTTTCGGTCGGTGCCTGTAAAAGTACCGAGTTCGGTACCCATCCCTACCCACAGGCCTTCGGCGCTAAAATACGTGCCTTGCGCCTGCCTCGGGAAGATATCAATATGGCTTTACGCTGCCAAATGCGCTTTAGGCCGAATGGGCGTGGCGCACTCCCTGAATGGGCGTTTCGGCGTTAAATATTGGCCTAATGATATCTTCCCACCTGGCGTAAATTTAGCACTTTGCGCTTTTGAAAACCAGGCCTATTCAGTGCGCTGGTTGCGTGGAGCGCTCCCCTCTGGCTCCCCTCTGGCTCCCCTCTGTCACCCTTCTCTGTGTCACGCTCTCCCTCTCTCCTCAGTCTGACAGGCACAATACGACTCTATCTCTCTGACTCCCTCGCTCAGACAGACACAACACACTTCCCATAGGAAAAATAAGTTGTAAGTTCACTGCCTGGCATGTCCCAGCATGCATTGTGGTACTCCATTTCGCTACTAAATAGCAACCAAATGAGCCGAAAACCTATATAAAGGTCGATCTAAATAATGTGTAATGGTAACACAACCTGCAATTGTAGAACATTTCAATATTGGACCAAATAAAACATCGAAATGAAAACACCACCCTATGTGAAACATATATGTCCTCCTGGGCCTATATATATCTCTTGTCGATTTAACGTGATTTAGATAAGTGACAGCGGAACGCGCTTCTACTGTCATCTGCTATACTGTGATGTCCGCTCCAATAACTTGGCCCTACTTCACATTTAGTTTTACAATAAAAACACATTTATGCAATGACTTTACATAATGTAGGGTATATTTATGTGCATCATCCTTCCTGCAGCAGGCGAGAGAAAATGATATCTTTCTGGACAAACTTTCACCAATCTAATAGGCTATATTTTTTCTAGCTGATGCATTTAGAACATTCTTTTCACTTTGATCTTGCTATAGTGTAGGGTATTTACATGCTTGCAGTATTTAAACTGCAGTTAGATTTGTTTGAGAAGCATAATAATATGGAATAATAGCCTATATATGGAGACAGACAGACTGGATGAAGGGAGGGGGGGGGGGGGGGCAGAGCCCTTGGCTTTGTCTGGTTTTACCGGATTTGTCTAGGAATTGGAGCTTAAAAGGCAAGCGTGTGACTCTTTACTGCAATTCTCCAATGAGCGGACTATGCATAATTTTACGCTTAAAAGGCGTGGTTATAATGGTTGAGGCTGCGTGTAGCGCCGATACCAAGATAGTGAGTGCGCTGGTCCACACCCACTAACTGCGCTAGGCGGCCTAGCGCTAGGCCTTAAACGCAGTTTCTACGCTGATTGCAACAATAGGGCCCCATAAACTCATTAGGAAAGTGTTTACTGAGGCCAAAAAATCAAGTGAGAAGCAGGGTCATTTTCCCATTGACTTCCATACAATCAGACTTCTTTTTGGAGCAAGTCACGGGAGTCGCCCCCTGCAGACTATTCGAAAGAATGCAGGTTTAAGTCACTTCTGCTTTGGCTTCAGTTTTCACAAACGGAGCCACACACATTTCTCTGTGATGAATGGTTTACACTTTAGATTAGGGGATGCAGAAAGCCTTGTAAATTATTTACACATCATGTTTAACGGGTGAGGAACACTTCAATTACTAAGGTTACTAAGGTTTATAGATGACTTACAACACATTTGTGATATGTTAACATAGCATTTATTAATAATCTACAAATCTATATTAATGTTTTCTAAAATGGTTAGTTCATCATTAACTAAAGGCTTATAAATCGTGAACGTTATTATAAAGTGCATAATGCAATCACTCATCGTTAATGCCTGCAGAATGAAGAATGAGGAAGCCCCCCCCCTCAATTCGATATTGACCAACATACACTGACCAAGCCCAACATGTATAGTATTTGAATTCTATCAGGACCTTCTCAACCTCCAAACACCCCGAGACCATTGAATTGACAGATTTCTCAAAGTTCTTATCTACTGCAGCACTCTCCTTATTCCCATGATCTCAATGTGACATATTTACACCCTGCTGTTTGCATTGCACTAATATTTTATCTCCCTCGCACACTGTTTGCACATGTTCTGCTGTTCTGCAAAAAAAGCGAAGGAGATACGAGGGCGGGCGAAAATAAAGGAAGAGAGAGGGAGATAGAGAGAGAGCAAGGGAGGGGAGGAGGAAGGGAGGGAGGTGTGTAACAACTTCCTGTAAGTTCATGCTGAGTTGGGTCTTTTTTCTTTTTCTTTTTTTTTATGCTGAGTTGTGTCTGCACTTCCCTCTGTGCCTCTGAAGCTGTCACAAAGAGTGAAGCTGAGAAGGATGGAGGTGCCTATGCAGGAGCCTATGGAGGAGCCTATGGAGAAGCCTATCAAATGTGTGGTCGTGGGAGATGGGTACGCTTTGACTTTTACATGACCTTACCTTTTAACGCCTCTGCTGCCTTTCCAGTGTGAAGCAGGTGTTGACCGTTTACCATGATGGATGAGGGAGAGCTATAGTATTTGGCCTTGGCCTGTGTTCCAACCAGCAGAACTTGGGGTGATCATTTGGTAATGGACTATGGGTGATCATTTAAACCACCCTGGACAGTCTGTAGTGTGGTTGTGTGCTACAGCGTCAACTCAACGACTTACTCTCTATGTAGATCAGGAGATGAAGAAGGTGAGAAGGTGATCTATAAAGTGTGACGTGCAGATGTTAGGTGTCTGTGTGACAGAGTTGATCCAGCAGTGGAGAGAGAGAGAGAGAGAGAGTGCTCGATGTGCTGAGCAGGCCACAACATGCAGGAAAATGCTGTCATGCAACAGGCAGACTACCTCGGCATATGTAGATTAATACCCGGGAAACCCCTATTGGGACTGGCTTATAACAGCCAGAACACAATAGATATATGAAAACACAGCAAAACTCCCACTTTTGTTGAAGTTGTTGAAGCTGATCATTATTGGTTCCTGTAAAGGCCGGTGGATGGATTTATAGTTGTACTATTTCCTGGTGTGTGTTTTTATTGACCACATGTGGTTCATTTTCAAATGTTCAAAAGTCGAAACATTTCCAAGCCATCCATTATGTGACTGCTGCTTCTTGGCCTTTGTAGTTTTAAAGAGTTACAGTACAGAGTGCTTTTCTTATATATATATATATATACACCCACCTAGGCGCCATCGGCTCATAATACTAGATCAGAGTTGCTCGAGTGACATCACTGATGACATCACAACTGCCTGACTGGCATCACAGTTGAACAGTTGCTCGAGTGACATCACTGATGACACCACAATTGCTCAAGTGACATCACTGATGACAACACAATCGTGACCCACACTGCTGCCACAGCACCGCCACACACACGCCAATCACTTAGCCAATTTGAATTAAGAAGAAGATATATTAGTTGTGTCTCTCTTATGATACACTGGTTTGAATGTGCAGTGAACCATTTCATTTCCAGATAGGCCAGTGCATGCAATATCTTATCATCATATTTATATTAGTAATTTATCTCTGGGGGAATTTCCACCAATATGAGGCTTCATTAATAGTTTAGACGAAGAAGTGATGTGAAGTCTTACTCAAGACCCACCGTACTTTGCCTCTGATTTGTGGTTGAGTTTGTTCTGAGGGTAAGCCAATCAGAGGCGCTGTAGAAGTGACATGTCACATTGCGTTTTTTTTTATTCCAGTTTAAACCTGTGTCAATGTAAAAAAAAAAAAAAAGAGAAAAGAAAGTGCCAATTTGAGAATAAAAATGTATTAATAACATATTAACATATTAACATATGTATGTATGTATTTAAAACACACAAAATACAAGGTCTGAAAGTATTTTGATACAAATTACATCTTATTTTTCTTGGTCCAGCCAAATACAAGTGACAAAATATACAAACGTATTTTAAATACGTATTTTAAATACATGTATTTAAAATACTGCCCATCTGCTGGATGATGGATGGATGGATGGATGGATGGATTGATTGATTGATTGATTGATTGATGGATGGATGAGGACTTTATCAATGATTGAAGGTTTCTGGTGCCATGCATTTAAGTCGGGATAAACATTCAACAATCAGTATAAAACACATCTGCAGTAAAATCATAGATTGTATAAAAATATGGACATAGCCGCTGTGATGTCACCCATTTGTTTGTGGGACCCCGATTTGAAACCAGGGGACAGAGAAGCTGATAGAAAACCAGATGACATGTAAGACCAAAGCAGAGAGAGAGAGAGAGTCGTCTCTATCATGATCACCCAGTTTCACTGTTTCCTGTTTTTAACTCCAACTGATGCTTTTGAAATGGAACAGTTGCTGGTCTTTGACTCTCGCGCACACAACTCACGCACGCATGCGCACACACTCACGCACGCGCACACACAAACACACACACTGATTTAGAGGAAACATAGTCATAGGCATAGTCCTCTCCTCTGTAAACGGCACACCGACTTCCCACACAGTCATGTGATCTCCGCTTGTTGCCATGGCGACACATGGCTCCACTTTGCTGATGTCACTTCCTGTCGCGTTACCCCACACTTTGCAACATTCAGTCGCTGCCAATATATTGTAATGCTTCTTTCTTTCTTTCTTTCTTTCTTTTCTTTTTTCTTTCTTTCTTTCTGCTGGTGCCATATCTTCAGTCAGGTGGTGACACACAGCAGCAAGCAACCTTTTGAGCAACCTGATGGGCAACAGTTCAATCAAAAATCTGACATTGAAACATATTGAACATATTGTATGTTACAGTATATGATACATGTGGTGATTGCACTACTATCTCTTGCTACAACTCCTGCTTCTCTCTCTCTCTCTCTCTCTCTCTCTCTCTCTCTCTCTCTCTCTCTCTCTCTCTCTCTCTCTCTCTCTCTCTCTCTCTCTCTCTCTCATGGAACCAGGCTATATTTTCATCTTACATGTTCTGTGTGTGTTTTCCTGTGTTTTAGAGCTGTGGGGAAAACGTGTCTTCTCATCAGCTCCACAACCCATGCCTTCCCCGCGGAGAACATTCCTACTGTGTGAGTATCACACACACACACACACACACACACACACACACACACACACACACACACACACACACACGCGCGCGCGCAGGCACGCACGCACGCATGCACAAATGCATGTATCCAAACTCATACTGCACGCATATAGACAAAGCTATACACTATACAGACATATACCTGTACACACACTTTTGTAGTAGCCTACTAACCATTCAAACATTAGTGGGGAAAATGTCAGTACAGAAAGTAAATGAGAAACAGTATCCTCTTCCTCAGCACTGTTGTGGTGCCCCTGAGCAAGGCACTGACCCCCAGCTGCTCACTGGCCAACAGTAGAAGACTGTGGCTCTACTGGGGGGTGTCCAGCTGTGAATATGTGTGCTCAACTCTACAAGTATTAAAATAAAGTTACCATCCATACTAAACATCCATGCACTGATGAGGTTGTATGGCTGTTTGGATGAAGCCATCCACCAAATGTTGTTACTGGTAGGTTAGGTAGGCTATATGGGAAGTTGAGGGAAATAGAATACAAAGCTATTGGATAGACTGTACTGTTTCAGTTTAACCACATGGGTGCAGCACTGCTTCACATATTATGGTCTCAACAGTGTCTTTCTGCAGTGGCTGTCATTCTTTTCTATTCAGTCAGTCAGTAAATAGACAAAATGTATTTTTTCTGTATCCAATAGATTCCCCCAGATTGGTATCGTTTTTTTAAGACATCTGCGCTGATTATTCATTTTTTCTTAACTGGATGAAGCCACGCTTCATAATATCATACTTCAGTCGAGCACTGATGCATTCCTATGAGACAGTACAGTATTTATTGATTGCTTAAATAATTGCTTAAAATGAATGATTATTGATTGATTTAATAATGAGTTAAGATAAATTGACTGGGCGACTGATTGATTTTTGATTGATTTACCGTGTTGCCCATAGATTTGACTACTCAGACATTGTAATGGTGGACGGCTGTCCAGTCATCTTCGACCGCTGGGATACAGCCGCACAGAAGGAAGACTACGACAGTGGGCGCCGCCCACTACCAGAGACGGTATGCACTGCACGTATACGCACGCGCGTGTGCACACACTCACACTCACACATTCACACTCACACACACACACACACACACACACACACACACACACACACACACACACACACACACCGTCCGCTCATTAAAAAGTGCACTATCCACTTTATTTCTCTCCATGACAATAACAGTCGTTGGATGATGGACTCAGACCCAGGAGCCTAACCATGCCATCTAACTGCCTGATCCATACAGACTGAGCTACCTCCCACTAACTGAAAGCACCTTAGTGTGTGAAGACCATGTGACCAACATCTGAGAGAGGAACAACCCAAATAATAATCTTGAGACATCTTAAGTAAATTATTAGTAAATACTTAATTTGTCATTTATAAGGCATTGTTCACACATTTAATACCTATTAGTAAGTCATTTGTGTTGTGTCTGTTTCCTTTTTCCGATGATACAATTTGAGACTTTTGTGAGTCTTGAGATACTACTTCTGGTATTGCCAGCCTGTCAATCTAATTTGCAAATGCTTTTTCACTAGCAAGAACCACACTACAACCAGGAACGTTTAACCATTCATTTAAATGGATGAGCTCCGTCTCGGCGGAGTAAGTGTGAGCTCCGTCTCGGCGGAGTGAGAGATTCGTCACGGCGAATCATAAGTGGTTTGGGGAGGTTTGGCGGGGTCCGGCCTACGTTTGATCTCCGGTGAGTCCGGCAGGCGATCGGCTTCGTCAGACCCCTTTGCTTCTAGGTACCTATGCAAGAGATAGAACGAGGAGGAGGCGGAGAAAGAGAGGAGAGAGAAGAGCACAAAAGGGTGGGGGCGGGGGGGGGGGGGGGGGGGACGGGTGCACGAACAAGAGCCAAGAGGAGACAGTGGGTTAGGTTAGGTTTTATAGGAAGTTGAGTATACCTGGGGAGGCGTGGCTGTGAACACCTGATTGATTGTGTGGTTCCGCTCCTGAAACTCGCTTTACAAGCTACCATTAAGGCATAGTTAGTCCTCACTTTAGATGAGGTCACACAAACTTAACTAACAAAACAGACACAAACAAAAGTAAATGCTTTCTAATTACCGTATTAATGTGGGAGCAAATGCTTTATAAATGATGAATTATTTACTAATACTTAAATAATGCTTCATAGCGCGCAGTTATTATCAAGTGTTACCCATGATGGCATTCTCACTCATTTATATTGAGTGTCATTGCACACTGATAAACAGCAAAGCTTAGGCAGAAAAATACAAATCTGTACAGGTGAGATAAATGACATAAATCTAATGTTCACAACATATAATATAATCTGCCCTCATTTCTTTTTGAATATTTCCATCTCCACCCCCTCCATCTGTCCAGGATGTATTCCTCATCTGTTTCTCCCTGGTGGATCCAGCATCCTATGAGAACGTCAGAACGAAGGTGAGTCTGCTCTCTGGATGATACATTACTGACCGCTCCTCTCACTGTATTACCTGAATAATAAACAAATAAGTCACCTGAATGACTAGTTACCCATACGTCACCTGAATTATTAGTCTCCCAGCCAGTTAGTCGCCTAATTGACGAGTTGCCTTTAGTTATTAAGTCACCTGAATGACTATTTGACCATCAAATAAGTCACCTGAATGACTAGTTTTGATTGATTGATTGATTGATAGATTTATTGTCACTCCATGGTACAAGTATCACGTGTGAAATTCTGCTTGGTTCGCTCTCAGAGTCGGAGAGCAAAACCGAGTCGCCATAGAATGGCGCCAGCATTGGACAATGCATTTAAATGAAATACACTCAGAATAATTCACATTATTACTAATTTGAAAGGTAATAAAGGCACACTTCAATATTATACAATACATATACATTTGTTGTAAATGTACAGGATTACCAGCAAAGACAACCCACACCACGACACCAAGGAGGCTGCCATTACGGCGCCAGTTTGTTTCGTGGGAGGGAGGGGGGGTTTGCGAAAGCGGGGGGAAGTTGCTGAAGGCGGGGGGTGGGGTTTAGGGGAGGGAGGCGGGAGGGGGGGTTTGGGGGAGTGCGTGCGTGACCATGTGTGTTGGCCTATGAGTCCTTGAGGGTCCATACGAGGGGGTCAGCTCGCCATTCCGAAGTGTCGGCATTCCGATCATTGACTTCTATGCTTTCGGAGAGGCGGCCCTTTTTATCTCCAAAAAATGTTTCGCCGAGAGGTTAGGTTCTGGGGGAGGTTAGGCTTAGGCGTGGGGGGTGGGAGAGGTTAGGTTTAGGGTTAGGGTCTGGGGGAGGGTTCTTTCGCAATGGCGAGACAGATCTCAATTTTGTCGGAATGCCGGTATTTCGGAGTGCCGACATTTCGGAATGCCGAGGTGTCCCCCCATACGAGAGACCAGCTTAATATCCATATAATCCATATTTGTAGTTTCGAAGAGACAAGTGCAAGATTGGCTCCGGGTAGCAAGCAGAGGGATAGGGAGAGGGAGAGGGAAAGGGAGAGGGAGAGGGAGAGGGAGACGAGGAGAAATACGACCGCCTCCGTTGAAAGCTTGAGTCCACAGTTGCCTAGTTATTAAGTCACCTGAATGACCAGTTGCTTAGTTATTAAGTCACCTGAATGACTAGCCTATTAAGTCACCTGAATGACTAGTTGCTTAGTTATTAAGTCACCTGAATGACTAGCCTATTAAGTAACCTGAATGACTAGTTGCTTAGTTATTAAGTCACCTGAATGACCAGTTGCTTAGTTATTAAGTCACCTGAATGACTAGCCTATTAAGTCACCTGAATGACTAGTTGCTTAGTTAATAAGTCACCTGAATGATCAGTTGCTTAGTTATTAAGTCACCTGAATGACTAGTTGCTTAGTTATTAAGTCACCTGAATGACTAGCCTATTAAGTCACCTGAATGACTAGTTGCTTAGTTAATAAGTCACCTGAATGACCAGTTGCTTAGTTATTAAGTCACCTGAATGACTAGTTGCTTAGTTATTAAGTCACCTGAATGACTAGCCTATTAAGTCACCTGAATGACTAGTTGCTTAGTTATTAAGTCACCTGAATGACTAGCCTATTAAGTAACCTGAATGACTAGTTGCTTAGTTATTAAGTCACCTGAATGACTAGCCTATTAAGTAACCTGAATGACTAGTTGCTTAGTTATTAAGTCACCTGAATGACCAGTTGCTTAGTTATTAAGTCACCTGAATGACTAGCCTATTAAGTCACCTGAATGACTAGTTGCTTAGTTAATAAGTCACCTGAATGATCAGTTGCTTAGTTATTAAGTCACCTGAATGACTAGTTGCTTAGTTATTAAGTCACCTGAATGACTAGCCTATTAAGTCACCTGAATGACTAGTTGCTTAGTTAATAAGTCACCTGAATGACCAGTTGCTTAGTTATTAAGTCACCTGAATGACTAGTTGCTTAGTTATTAAGTCACCTGAATGACTAGCCTATTAAGTCACCTGAATGACTAGTTGCTTAGTTATTAAGTCACCTGAATGACTAGCCTATTAAGTCACCTGAATGACTATTGCCTAGTTATTAGATCACCTGAATGACTAGTTGCTTAGTTATTAAGTCACCTGAATGACCAGTTGCTTAGTTATTAAGTCACCTGAATGACTAGCCTATTAAGTCACCTGAATGACTAGTTGCTTAGTTATTAAGTCACCTGAATGACTAGCCTATTAAGTCACCTGAATGACCAGCTGCTTAGTTATTAAGTCACCTAAATGACTAGTTGCTTAGTTATTAAGTCACCTGAATGACTAGCCTATTAAGTCACCTGAATGACTATTGCCTAGTTATTAGATCACCTGAATGACTATTGCCTAGTTATTAGATCACCTGAATGACTAGTTGCTTAGTTATTAAGTCACCTGAATGACTAGTTGCTTAGTTATTAAGTCACCTAAATGACTAGTTGCTTAGTTATTAAGTCACCTGAGTGACTAGTTGCTTAGTTATTCAGTCACCTGAATGACTAGCCTGTTAAGTCACCTGATTGACTATCCAGTTAATAAGTCACTTGAGTGATTATTAGTCATCTGCATATGTAGTCGCCAATTTAAAAAGGGACGGGAGCGCCTGTTACCTCAGGGTTTGCCCATGAGCGTGCACACCATAGAGAGTGCTAGGGCCACGTCCACACGCTCTCAGTACGCAGGCTGCGACCACGGGTGCGTAATGTATTCCCTAAGTGGGACTTGGTCATGGTGTTGGAGGGTCTCTCAGGTCCCCTGTTCGAGCACTTGGAAACTGTGGACCTGAAGTTCCTGTCCTTGAAGACTGTGCTGCTGTTAGCCTTGTCTTCAGGCAAAAGAGTTGGTGACTTGATTGCCCTGTCGGTCCAGCAGTCTTGCTTGGTATTTGCTGATGACGAGCGGAGGGTTACGCTTCGGCCCAACATCGCCTACCAGCCTAAGAATATCTATATCTAAGATCTATGGTCGTGGACCTGGCTGTCTTTTGTCCCCCTCCTTTCAGCTCGGAGGAGGAGTGACGCTTGAAAACGCTTTGCCGGGTGCGGGCGATCCTGGCCTACGTGGGCAGGACACGCACGCTGCGCACCTGTAACCAGTTGCTGGTTTGCTTTGGGCCGCGGGCTGTGGGTGGGGCACAAGGAGCGCTTGTCACACTGGATAGTGGAGGCCATTGCTTTGGCCTACTCTGCCGTGGGGAAGGCTCCCCCGAAGGGTATTAAGGCCCACTCTACGTGATGTGTCACGACGTCCTGGGCGTTGTTGCGTGGTGTGTCAGTGGAAGACATGTGTGCGGCGGCCTCATGATCTACTCACCACCACACTTTTGTTAGGTTCTATAGCCTTGCCCAGATTTTACGAGTGAGAATGAGGAATCTCACACATCCAGCCTTGCTGCTTTCTTCTGAATAGCGGGTTGCTGGACGTTTTGAGTGAAGATCTGGGCAATATGGCAATATGACGTGACATGGTGGTCACGGGGCGGAACGGGTGGCCCGCGTCATAGGCCAGATGCCATGACGCCTTCAGGCGCAATGGATGGTTTTATAGGGGTCAATTTTGAGAAAATAGACATTTTCCAGTTGGTGCGCTGCAGGGAGCAGCTTGACATAGTGTGAGATTCCTTGTTCTCACTCATAAAACCTGGGTTGTAGGACAACCCCAACGTTTTTATAGAGGGTATGCACGGATGTCACTTTCCCACTGGAACACGCCCCCTCAATCGGGACTGAGTGGCAAAACCTATGGGCAAAACATTCAGCAGGTTCCTCTCTGTTGTTTGGAGCAGCAGGTGTCCAGATAAAGCACCAACACCTGTGTACATGTACTAAATGGAAAATACAACTCTAAGTTAAAAAAAAAGAAAAGAAAATTACCCTTTCTGGAATTCATTTTATTATTATTATTATTTAACATGCTCAATGGTAACAGAATCCATTGAAAACCCTTTTGTATCAATTTGTTCTTGGTTAGGTGTTCCCCCCCAGACTGGCCTATAGTGAAATCACGCAATTTACTAATTTTGCTGGGCACTCTCCTGCGACACCCTCATCAAGCTGAGGTTCGACTATAGGTCTAGCTGCCATCAGCAATGCTCCGAGTCGATGCTGACATAGTAGCATGTTTCCCAGCTTTAGACTAGTGTGGAAAATTTGAGTTCTGAGATTAGTACAATAGAAATTCAATTTTGTTTGTTTCGCGCTCTTAATCTGAGTTTCTCTGGCTCGAGCCAATTTGCGCTTGGCTTCAGGATTTGAGAAGGGACCGCTCTCCAAGTAGTAAATTATGTCACAGTGATGAGGTCATAAATTACCGATGTCATACAGTTCTAGATGGCTCACATCTAGAACTGGTTGGCTCGCATCTAGAACTGGTTCTAGAACTGTATGACATTTATGACCTTATCAGTGTCTGTGACATCATCACATCAAATCATCAGTGATGCCATCACCATGTGGAACAAAGAGTGATGTCATCAGTGATTATGTCATCATCAGTGATGTTATAAAGCACTGAGGATGTCATAGACCTTATGAAGATGATGTTATAAACATTGTGACATTAGCGAAGCCACAATGGCTCTATGAGTGTGAATGCATAAAATATGTAAAATATTGCTGGGCACATTTATTTATTTTTATAATTTTTAATATTTATTTATTTAAAGTCTTTCCAAAAAATTCAGTATGGTTGCTCATCGCCACCCTTTGCCAACCATTCCTCTCACCATTTAAGTCCAATCTGTCCATTATGTACATTTCAGTGCCTCTACCAGTGAGACGGCAGAACTTGAGTTGACCTCTACCTAGCTACAACTCATCTTTCTCATCCTGCTCACCTTCCCCACCCTCGGGTGGGGGTCCACCTGCACTAGCGTAAAACTTGCTGATAATGGGCTGCACCATCTCCTCTAGCTCCTTCTTCTTGGCTTGGAATTCTTCCAGATCGGCGTCCTGGTGGGACTCCATCCACTCAATCTTCTCTTCCACTGCCTTCTCAATGGCTTCCTTATCCTCGTCGGACAGTTTTCCACCAAGCTTCTCCTTGTCCCCCACCTGGTTCTTCAGAGAGTAGGCATAGCTCTCCAACTCATTGCGGCCATCAATGCGTTCCTTCAGCTTCTTGTCCTCATCAGCGAAGCGCTCCGCATCATTCACCATGCGCTCGATATCCTCAGGTGTCAGTCGGTTCTGGTCGTTGGTGATTGTGATCTTGTTCTTGTTTCCCGTTCCCTTGTCCTCAGCGGTGACACGCAGGATACCATTGACATCAATCTCGAAAGTGACCTCAATCTGGGGGACACCACGATGCGCAGGAGGGATACCAGTCAGGTCAAATGTTCCCAGCAGATGGTTGTCTTTTGTCAGGGGACGCTCACCTTCATATACCTTGATGTTGACAGTGGGCTGGTTGTCAATGGCGGTAGAAAAGATCTGGGATTTTTTGGTGGGTACCACAGTGTTCCTGGGGATGAGCTTGGTCATTACTCCTCCAATGGTCTCAATACCCAGGGTCAGGGGGCACACATCGAGAAGAACCACATCACCAGTATCCTCTTCTCCAGACAGAACTCCAGCCTGCACAGCAGCTCCATAGGCCACGGCCTCATCAGGGTTGATGCCCCTGGAGGGCTCTTTGCCATTGAAGAACTCCTTTACCAGCTGCTGGATTTTGGGGATACGGGTGGAGCCTCCAACCAAGACAATCTCATCAATGTCAGACTTCTTCAGGTCAGAATCTTTCAGCACCATCTGTACAGGTTTCATGGTGGAACGGAACAGGTCCATGTTCAACTCCTCAAACTTGGCACGGGTCAGGGTCTCAGAGAAGTCTTCTCCCTCAAAGAAGGACTCAATCTCGATGCGGTCTTGGTGCTGGGCAGACAGGGTCCTCTTCGCTTTCTCAACCTCACGACGCAGCTTCTGCACAGCACGGTTGTCCTTACGCACATCTTTGCCAGTCTTCTTCTTGTACAGCTTGATGAAGTGCTCCATGACGCGCTGGTCGAAGTCTTCACCTCCCAGGTGAGTGTCACCGTTGGTGGCTAGCACTTCAAACACACCATTGTCAATGGTGAGGAGGGAGACATCAAAAGTGCCACCACCCAGATCGAACACAAGGATGTTCTTCTCGCCGTCCCTCTTGTCCAGGCCGTAAGCTAAAGCAGCAGCAGTTGGCTCATTTATGATTCTCATAACATTCAGACCAGCGATCACTCCAGCATCCTTGGTGGCCTGACGCTGGGCATCATTGAAGTAGGCAGGGACAGTGACCACAGCATGTGTGACCTTCTTGCCCAGGTAAGCCTCAGCAGTCTCCTTCATCTTAGTCAGCACCATGGCAGAGATCTCCTCAGGGGCAAATGTCTCCGTCTGGCCTGCAGAAATGTCAACCTGGATATGGGGTGTGCTCTTCTTCTCAACAACCCTGAAGGGCAGGTACTTGATATCTTGTTGCACAGAGGAGTCACCCCAAATGCGACCAATCAACCTCTTGGCATCAAAGACTGTGTTCTCAGGGTTGGAGGTCAGCTGGTTCTTGGCAGCATCACCAATCAGACGCTCACCCTCACTGGTGAAGGCCACATATGATGGGGTGATGCGGTTTCCCTGGTCATTGGCAATAATCTCCACACGGCCGTTCTTGAACACTCCAACGCATGAGTAGGTGGTCCCCAGGTCGATTCCTACCACGGTTCCCACATTCTCCCTCTTGTCGTCGGCATAGGCAAACACAGTGCCGGCGATCAGCAACACCAAGTACATCAGCTTCATCTTTGCTTGTATTTTGCTCGAATCCTATGAAGAGCTCTTAACAGTGGCACTGTTACCTGTCTCTGTTCTCAAGTTGATCCTCCCACTACTTATATAGCCTCAGCCAGGAAGGATGTATGACATCACGGATTACATCACAATTACCTGAGTGACATCACTGATGACATCACAATTGCAAGTGACATCACTGATGACATCACTGACGCCCTCACAATAGTGCTCAACAGTCACGTGACATTGTTTGCCCCGGAAGTGTTTCCCATTCATTTTCTCCATAGACATTTCGAAAAATCCTTATTTAACAAGTTTTAAGGCTGGAACCAAGCCAACCTGTGACCTGCTAACTCGTGAGTGACCAAAAGCCTTGTTCACACAGGACGCCGAACGTAAGCCGAAATGAAGCTTAAAATCAGGCACAAGCTGAACGTACGCCATACCGTTCACACAAGACACTCTCTTTTCCTCTCAGCGCCTACTCTCGCGCCTTGAACCCGCCCACAACTCCCATTGACTTCATGCCTCACGGCTTCACGCGTCACACTTGGAAATTCCGTGTCAATCCTGAGTGATCGCTTCAGCGTGGCGTGAGCGTGGCTTTGGCACGGCGTCAGCGTGGCACGCATGCGTGTGGTGTGAACGGCTTTGCCTGTTAACAAGGATGCCTAAATGAAACTTGTGGATTCAGCGTAGGTGGAGCTTCGGTTGAGCGTTGCTTCGGCGTACTGTGTGAACGGGGGCTAAAACATTTCATTTGGAGCAAAAACAAAAAATAAAGACTATAGAAAATCTAAAATTCGTTTTTTTCCCTGATTTTTTTATTTTTGCTCCAACTGAAATGTTTTATGGTCACTCACCATTCAGTAGGTCACAGGTTGGCTTGGTTCCAGCCTTAAAACTAGTTACAGTATAAGGATTTTTCTAAATGTCTATGGAGAAAATGAATGGGAAACTCACTTCCAGGGCAAAAGATGTCACATGACTGACTGTCAGCTCTATTGCCAGGCAATTCTGACATCACTGATGACATCACAATTGCACTGATTTATAACATCACAATTGTGACTGACACGCCACAGACGCCACCACCACAAACACCACTTGGCCAATTACTACTATACAGCTAAAATAAGGTGTTTTATGGCAGTTGGCATCCTTTATGTTGCATTACCGCCTCCTTCTAGATTTATCAATCCACTGTTTCCCTACATTCTCTCAATTCTCCCGATCTCCCACTCCCCTCAAGACCCACCTTTTCAGACAGGCGTTTGGACTTTTGTAGTTGATCTTGTACTCTGAACTCTGAGTCTGCATGTTGTGTATTATCTTTATGTCCTTTCTTGCGGTGTTTTATATTTTGTTGGATTTTATATTTTGATTTTAAACCACTGTGAAGCACTCTGTGCATCCGTGCTGAGAAGGGTGCTATACAAATGAAGTTTTACTTACTTACTCAAGGTTCACTAGGAATCTTGTGCGCTACGCCTACGCGATTCCTAGGGTGGAGACTCGGATATGATGCGTCATAGCTGCAGTTATGGAAATCGCTCGCTCTGCTGCTCGCAAAATCATGACTGACAGACAGACACCGCCAACCCAAAATGTGTCTTAAGCCTTTTTCCCACATGCGTACCGTAAAATTACCTGTAAGTCAATATCGGACATTTCCCTGAATTTCCCTTCACACCTCAGCGTTCGCAAGTGAGAATCTTGTCGTCAAATAGCCGGTATGTTGGGGGGAGGGGGGAGCTTATTTGGGGGGTCGGCAAAACTTGCCACACAATAAAATCACACTCGTTTGACTCAAGAGCAGCGTCAAGCCAGCGTAATAAACACAGCCGATTTCCCCCCTCCCCTCTGCTCGAGAGAGGGGAGCAGCCACACAGGACAGACACAGCGAGAATGGCAGAGGCTTGGTGGAGCTTATTTGGGGGGTCGGCAAAACTTGCCACACAATAAAATCACACTCGTTTGACTCAAGAGCAGCGTCAAGCCAGCGTAAAATAAACACAGCCGATTTCCCCCCTCCCCTCTGCTCGAGAGAGGGGAGCAGCCACACAGGACAGACACAGCGAAAATGTGGAAGTAGTTTGCTTTGATGTGCGCAAATGATTAGATGATGCACGCTGGAAGTGAACGTTAAGCAACGTGTGTACACCTCGCCCACATGAGAGAAGGACCGGTGTCGCGGAAAATGACTGGATCCGTTTCTCACTTGTATCCGCTATAGCGCATACCGCTCTTCTGACTGGGTCGAAACTGGTGAAATGTCCGCGATGACGGGGTCGCGCTTATACCGGCACGACTACTTTCTCACAAGCAGGCATTAGACCACGTTCCGGTCATTTTGCGGTACAAAGCGCATGTGGGAAAAGGGCTCTAATGTAATCAACTGGGGAAGTTTCAAGATGATATGTATTCGTAAAAAAATGTACCCTCCACCTTGGGATGCCATCTTGGATTTGTCAATAAATAATTAACTGACGGTAACTTCACTGATTCAGTTGTATTCCTTAAGCCATAGAGCCTAGGGTTAGACAGTCACAGCAAAACCACCTTTCTATGTTGAATAGCAATTTAGGTATATAGTAATTTCAAGCTCCCAGCATCCATCTCAGACGCCATCATGAAGATTACCCCTTTCCGGAATTTTCATTTCAGTAGACTTTTAGTATATTTACCATGCCCAAGAATCCATTGAAAAACTCCCCTGTGACCCCCTTGTCAAGCGGACGTTATAGGCTATATACAGTAGGTCTAGCTGCAGTCTGTGACGTTCCAAGTCGATGCTGACATAGCAGCATGTTTCCAGCATTAGATTAGTATACAATTCTAGTATACACTCAATCCTAGTTTGTTTCGCACACACAATTGGAGTTCCTCTCTCCCTCTCTTTCTCTCTCTCTCTCTCTTTCTCTCTCTCTCTCTCTCTCTCTCTCTCTCTCTCTCTCTATATATATATATATATTTAAGGGCTGTCAATCGATTAAAATATTTAATCATGATTAATCGCATGATTGTCCATAGTTAATCGCGATTAATCGCAAATTATTCGCACAATTTTATTTAGCTGTTCTAAATCTACGAGGTACCTTAAACCTGGGAGCTTTGTACAAAGATGCACTGTTGTATTAATATGGGTAGTAGCTATTATCATTAGTATGGGTAAGTATTTGGCCATTGTTGGTATAGTTATTATTGCTACTAATTACTGGGAATATACATCTCTCACTCTCAGGCTGCACTGTGTGAAGTTAACCGTGCTATCCTCTACAGACAGGAGCAGCTGCGTGCCAGCTCTCTCCCCCCCTCTCTCTTTCTTGCTTTCTCTCTCCCTCTCTCTCGGTCTCTCTCTCTCCCGCTCTCCGTTAGTCTCTCTCTGGTCTGATCGCCCTCCTTCTCTCTTTCTCACTGTCTGTCTCTTGGCTTCGGGATTGGAGAGCGGCCCCTTCCTTTTGCGCATTGTAGTTTGTTCTACTGTCGCACATCATCCTTTCATGGTGTGCAAACGTTTTTCTCTCATTGTTTGTGTCATTCACATTTTAAGTCATGTTCATTTCACATTTCATGAAAGCAAGCTGATTTGTTCCCTCTCCTCTGTCTACCTCCACCTGTCTCTCCTCTGCCATCCACCTGCTGTCTACCTCCTCCTGTCTTCTCTGCCATCCACCTGCTGTCTACCTCCTCCTGTCTTTCTCTCGTCTCCCTTCACCCCCTCTCCTTTCCACACATCACACCTGTGTCTCTCTCCTGCTTGATCCCTCGTCATCCTGTCACTTTCCGTCCCCCTGACCCTCCCCTCTGCTCCGGCAGTGGTACCCGATGGTGCGCCACCACTACCCCTCCACGCCCGTCACGCTGGTGGGCACCAAGCTGGATTTGCGGAACGAGAAGGAGACAAATGAGAAGCTGTGGGAGAAGAACCTGATGCCCATCACCTACCCTCAGGGCCTGGCTCTGGCTAGAGAGATAGGTCAGTGGGGTTCCCTCAGGGCTTGACAGTATAGTTACCTATTTGACTTCCAACAACCTACTGGCTGATTAGAAGGTTTCAGAGACTAGTCGACTATAAAAACCACCAATCGACACTGGGCATCGTAGTCGACTAATGGTCCATCTGTCGTTTTAGGAATAAACAATATAAATCAATATATTGTGAATATATATTTAAAAAAAGTGTGAACCTCCCACAAATATTCGGGAGTTTTGGGAGTGGTTAGAGACTGGTTACAGCAGCTTGCCAATATGTTGAGTCAATATTAGAATTGTGTGTGTGTGTGTGTGTGTGTGTGTGTGTGTGTGTGTGACTGTGTGTGTGTGTGTGTGTGTGTGTGTGTGTGTGTGTGTGTGTGTGCGTCTTGGCCTGTGTGTCTGTGTAGACGCAGCGGAGTACCGGGAGTGCTCGGCTTTGACCGGGCGTGGCCTCCTTCCACTTCCCATCCACTCCCGCGTCCGCCGCCCGCGCGGACCCTGCAGCTGTTGTACGAGCAAAACTTTTCTGTTGTTGATGCTATGTTGTTGCCAATGCTGTTGTTGCCAATGCTGTTGTTGCCAATGCTGTGATTGCTGATGTTAGCCAGTACGTTCCATTGGCTGAGAAGTGCGTTACCTCAGAGTGTTTCCTGAGAAGTTAAGTCTTTGAAAACCTCACAACCAGTAACTAATGTCGCTTTCACATATAAGCTGGTGGACTCGGTGCAATTCGGGGAAGGGGGGGTTGGGGGGGTGGGGGGGGGATGGTGAAGTTGCAACATTGTTGCGATTTTCATTTGGTCCGGTTCGCTTTCACACTGCAATTTGTAAAAGCGCACCAACCTTTCGGTCAGGTGTCAGAGGGCACTCTGTCTCACGCCTTCTGGTTCTGCCCCTCACTGATGGGATTCTGGGCCAAAATATTTGACTGGTACTCTGAGGCCTACAAAATAACCCTTCACCCGGAGGCAGGACTCGCCATCTCTGGCTGCTCGGAGAGCTCTCTGGACTTCCCCACAGCTGTGCAACAGTCTCTGACACTGGGGACAACTGTTGCAAAAAAAAAAAAAAAAATCATCCTGAATGAATGGAAGTCCCCCTCTTCACCTTCTTTCCAACTGTGGTTGACGGACATGATCTCTGTCATAAGGATGGAGAGGCTCAGATCCCTGAGAGCCAACTCAATTAAAAAGTTTCAAACTATTTGGAACCCGTTTCTGGCATACCTCATACCTTATGTGCAACGTTTCTTACAAGCACATAAGCACACTATGGACGGTAGCACTATATTATAATTGTTGATTATTATGTTTTTGTTTTTCTTTCTTTTCTTTTCTGTGTCTGAGCTTGTTTGTTTGTTTTGTTTGTATATTGTTAAAATTGAAAATTGAAAATAAAATATATAAAACAAAATAGAGCACCAAACCTTCTAAACAATGTCACGAGGTCGAAACAGTCACTCGTCTATTGGACAGAATGGAGAAAGGGAAATCTCTCCTCTTGAGCAGGCTTCTTGCCTGGCTGAGGGCTGACTGAACACGGACTGAACAACACGAGTGAATCCGCAAAACACAAACCATGGAGCAACACCACCTATTGGGATTTCTGGTTTTACTTTGGTGTTACTATCAAATAAATATTTGACAAGAATGCGCCCAATATGAGCAGCAGATGAGGCCGAAAGCTGTTGAACATTTCATTCTGCAGATGAGACGAGTAGCCTACGTACCGAAGGAGAAGGCTGTTGAGAAACGATGTGTTGTTGGTATGACGACGTACATCACGCGGCATGCAGGTACTACACGTGTGTGCGCACCGCAGTGTTTGTTTTGCTCCCTTCTACAGTACGTCTTCTACTCATGATGCACTGCATGAGTGCATCAGATGCACTGGCGCTCTTGTGTTTAGTGAACCGTGCCAGGGTTCACTTGGAAGCGAACCTGAGAGACCCACGTTTTCAAGCGGACCAGACATAAGTTTGTTTGTTTGTTCCGCCCCAGAGTTCGTTTGCGCTTTCACACCACCCCAAACGAAGCGCACTATCCGAGGACCAAACAGCTTATATGTGAAAGCGACCTAACAAACAAAAAAGCATTATAAACAGCAACCTTTACTTGACTACAAATTGTAAAGTAAATGAGCCAATGGACTCATTGGCTCATTTCATAATCAATAAGCAATAATTGCATACACAGTAGTTATTGCTATGAGTTATAAATGCATATCACATAGACAAAAGGCAATACAGACACCATACTCAGATCATCTATTCTATAAGGCACGTTAGCAGCTCTTTCTACCTCACACTGTGCACTGTGCACTGTGGCCTTGCAGGGCTCAGAGCTGCCTTCAAAACCCGCGTCAAGACAGATGCAGGTTCACATAGTTACATATTTTATTTTATTCTTAAATTCTATTCCACATTTACTACAGACAGCTTATGTCATTTTGGGCCCGAGTAGAGGACAAACTCACTCAGAGATGTGGCCTTGCTGCACTTCTGTCCTGCCTACAGCCGCCCCCCCCTTCCTGCATGGCTCTGTGAGCTGGTCAAAACATAGCTTGTGAAGAGATGTGAGATATGTGAGAAGACAGTATAAAACCTTTGACTGTGTGTCATTCTGTACTGAGCCCCTGATCTGGAAACAAGCCAGCTTCTCCAGGGAGCCAGTCTATCTGCAAATGGAAATCTTCTACTTGCAAAGATATATGTTATGGCTGAATACAATTCTGTGAGACAACTTCCTGACTCCTGGCTTTATTGATCCTTCACACTCTCGGCAATGAAGAATGATGATATATTTCTATTCTACAACACCTGCTCATTGCTGTGAAATCTGAAATGGTAAAACTATGGAAAGACAGAGGAAGGGAGGGGGAGAGGGAGGGAGAGAGGGTGAGACGGAGGGAGAGGGAGGGGAGGAAGGACGAGGAGGGATGCATTGGACAGAGCCATTCACCTTATGTAGAAGAGGTTCTGATTGTGTTTACACTGTGACTCATATATACAGTATATATATATATATATATATATATATATATATATATATATATATATATATATATATATATATATAAAATAAACCGTTTTTGTTTTTTTATTCATGAGAGAAAATATAGTGTTCCGATCAGACACAGGTAAAAAGAGAGATTTATACGCACATCACGGGAAGGTGCAATAAGGCTGGAGCAAAAAACGCTGCATAAATGAAAGAAGGTAGAGCCTGCACACTTACTCACAATGCCAAAAAAGTTTAATTCAAAAAACAAAAAACAAACGTTTTCGATCCACACTGGATCTTCGTCAGGTCAGCAATGATTGGTGGATGAAGAATGCTCATATATATAGTACACCACAGGCTCAGTCATAGGCTGATGGGCTCTATGCTGATAGGTGGGGGTGGCACAATCACCACCTCACAGGGTGGAGCACATCCACACATAATTGATACAATTAACCATGTAAAAAAGCCCAGGGAAATAGATAATAAAGTGAAACAAAGTGGGCTTAAAAGGGAGAACAATATACAAACAACAATATAGGACTATAATGCAAAAAACACCAATTAAAATCTACATTACGCCATGATACATAATATAGATCAGACACAGGCCCATGTGATGAGAAATGTGGCGCTTCAGTCAGGTGGTATTGGTACTGTACTGTACTGTAGGTAGTAGTACTGTTGTGTTACGATTGTGTTTTTGAGAGGAACAATAAGGATGCATAATGGAACATTGGAGGGATAAAGCACATTGTGCGTATACTGCTGTTTTGGTACGCAAATCAGCAAATGCAGGTTAAATGGGCTAATGTGACATCTTCCCATTTTTCAGTTAGCAATGGGGTCCGGCAAGGGGGGATTTTATCTCCCATTTTATTCAACGTTTACATGGATGATCTATCTAGTGAATTAAATAAGTGCAATACGGGCTGTCTTATGGGTAACTCTATCATCAATCACCTTATGTACGCTGATGACCTGGTCGGTCTGAGTCCATACAGTGGAGGGCTACAGCAACTATTGAAAGTGTGCTCAAATTATGGCAATGAACATGACATAATTTACAATGCAAAAAAGAGTAGTGTCATGATGGTGAGAAGCCAGGAGGACAAGAAATTGGCCTTCCCAGCCTTTCACCTATCTGACAGTCGTCTTTCTGTATGCCAGGAAATTAAGTACCTTGGCCACATCTTCACAGATAATCTCCATGATGATAGAGATATCTTTAGACAGTGCCGCAAACTTTATGCTCAGGCTAATATGTTGCTTCGCAGGTTCAGTATGTGTTCTGGTCCTGTCAAGTGTGCACTTTTTCAAGCTTTCTGCACTCCCATGTATACAGCTTTCTTATGGTGCACATATAAGAAAGGTAGCATGCGGAGGCTTAAGGTGGCCTACAATGATGCCCTGAGGATTCTACTTCAGGTCCCTAGGTGGCATAGTGCCAGTCACTTGTTTGTGATGTGTGGAATCCACACATGTGAGGCTCTCTTAAGACATTCTATGTATGGATTCATGTCTCGCCTGGATGAGTCCCAGAACAGTATCATTGAGGATATAGTCAATCCTGGGAAGAGCTGTCTTCGGTTCTCATCCAGGCTGCGTAAACACTGGAGTGTCAGCCTCTATTTATGATCTTATGTTTGCTGTTGTTTCTCTCTTATTTTTTTTAACTGTATAATTTGTTGTGTGATGTTGATAATATGTACGTACTCTATGGACCCCCTGTGTGTCTGGAATAAAGTTTGAATAAGTTTGAATATAATGTAATTGTTCTCAGAGTGGGGAGAGCTGAACAATAGTGTATTACAGTGAAATGTATTAAAATGTGTTGCTTCTTTTGATATTACAATTATTTGGTTATATTGAAAATATATTGATTATATTGATCTGCAGAAAAAAATATTTCTAACAGAGTGGAGGTGTCAAGTTCAGCTTCAAGTATCTAACATCCTTACTCTAAGCTGTCTTGCAGCAAGAGATACACAGACAATAATCATTTCAGCTCTCGCCTTTTTAGGGTGAGATAGCAGGTCAACAGTATTATGCCACATACAGGTGGTACACATCATCTGAAATCTGGAAATCTGAAGATTAATTTGAGACGCAGCTCAGTGTGTCAAGTTCTTCTAGTAATAAATATTGTTTTATTAGGCGTTTATTCAAATGTTGAAAGTTTCGGGTTGATTGGGCTGAGACCATTATGATGAGAATTATGGTGTCATCATCCCAATGCGCAATTATGTCTCATAAGTTGTTGCAGCACTTGATAAAGATGGTAAAAAAATCCCTCCAAAATACCACATAGAGACACCAAGACCCTGTCCCTGAGGAACACCCTGGGCGCGGGAGGGGGGGGTTATGTTAATTTCAGTTATAGCCCCCACATAAGCATGCCTCAAAGGGCTTTTAGCATCATCACAGTATATATATTACATCAGGTTACATTCATCATAACATAGTATACTATACTTTACTAGATTATATAGCTTAGCTCTTTAGACTGTGGGAGGAAACTGCAGTCTCCACTACAAACATGCAGACCATAAATCTTGTTGTCATACTCGATTCCTCCACCAGTCACCCTGAGTGACGGAAAGAGAGAGGAAAGAAACCGAGAACAAACAAAATCCATAATAAGTATTATTCCTCCATTTGTCAACATGTGCCATGACTGAACAGAAGGCACAAAGTGAGCCTCTCCACATTACATAGGTAATGGGGATTTGACTCTCCACAGAAATGGTGTTGTTCGTCCCATGGTGCCTCAATGGGAGAGGCTGTAGGATTAGGACAGTGAGGGCAGTTGACAGTAGTTACATCTGCACAGTACACAGGAGGAGGATCTAGGAGAATGGAAAATGAAAGTGAGATTCTATGTTGGCGGCGGGCGGGGGGGACTCTTTAAAAGGACCTTCAATTGGTTACAATCTCTCTAGACAAAAAGAAATACAAATATTACACTGCTGTTGTTACATGTAGATCATTTTCCTTGTTTGAATGCATCTCAACTTCTTTTCAGACTCTTCTTGAGTCAAGTGGCATTAGTTGCATTTGGGGAAAAATTTACATTTTGATATGACTAAGTGCTGGGGCACTGTGACATAATGCAATACACCCACTAGAGGGCAGTAGAGATTCAAATGCATGAGTTTAATTACATGGAACTGCTCCATTTCATCTGTATCCATAAGATTTCAGAAAATGTGCACAAATATGGACGAAATGATGTTAGGGACAGAAGGCTCCATCCGTATCCGTATTTAACGTTGAGCATAATTGAGCATTAAACAATGCTGATTTATTTTGCACATAATCTCACACATCTATTTCTTTATCTATCATCTATAAATTTGACAATGTGGGCAATCTGTTTGTTTGTTTGTTTGTTTGTTTGTTTCAAGAATTTTGGCCGGCCACAGCTACAGTATGCGTTTTACGTGGGATCGGGCTGAAACTTTCAGGGCGTGTAAAGAGCACCCGTGCAGGTGACCTATGATGGAGCCGGATTTTTTAATTAGGTGATTGCCCTAATAATGCCATCAGTGATGTTATCAATCATGTCATACCATCACTGATGATGTCATCAGTGATGTCATACATAGGCATTGTGACATCATTGTGACATCACGTATGATGTCATTAGTGACACACACACACACACACACACACACACACACACACACACACGAGAGAGTCTGAGGGAGGGGGGGAGAGAGACTGAGGGAGAGGGAGAGAGAGGAGAGGGAGAGAAAGAGCGGGAGAGACTGAGGGAGAGAGGGAGACATTGCACGTGCGCCAATAGGGCAGGCGAGGCCATGCAGCAGCCGAGCTGCGTACGCAAGCTACAGGGCCAGCTCAGCGAGCTGCAGGGTGGGCGAGGCCGCGCATAGGGCGATCCTATAGGAATCTCGCGCGCGTAGCCTAGTATCCGAACTGCAATATGACCCATGTATCACGTATGCTAGACTAGCGCCCCTCAGGGGCAGGGAAAAATTACTACATGACTTCCGCCAAAAAGTGGCCCGTATTGGCCTGGCCTGCTTGGTATAAATGCCCGGCCTGAATTATGATCCCAGTCCGCCCCTGGCCTCAATATACCTGCCAAACTAATATTTGGCTGTCACATAGTCCTATAAACATTCAAAATAAGTCTGAAATCCAGTAAATGGAAATTACAGTAGTGGGGAAACCTGCCATCCTATAAACACGGATTGCGCTTTAAAAAATATATATGTTGGCTCTAATGAAATTGAACCAGACACAGCAAATCAGTAGGCTGCTGAATACTAACCAAACTCCCAAAGAAAAAAAAAATGCAAAGATGTTTTTGGGGAAAAGATTGTAACTCACAGTGGAGCATGAGCACAGTTATTAGGAAGATTGTGTGAATGTGAATGGTGGGTTTCTTAGACAGCTCCAGTAGCATGATGTCATGTTTTCCATCGCTGTCGTAGTAGAACTTTGCTCTTTCCACTCAAATTTCAATTTCTTCTCGTGGACACTTAAATGGATGCACACCTAGAGTTGCATACATAGCCCTACAAGTGGGTAGAGGTCAAAGGTGAGTATGTTATTGCGCTAGTGTAGAACAGTCTGATCAATATTTGGAACATGAACAACTTTCTACCAGTGGAACACACAAGAATTTTAAATTTCACACAGCGAGTCAACTCTGACCTGCCCCGGATGTGCTTCAGAAGAAGCATTGAGAAGCGCTTCTGTTTGGTAACAGAAGAAGAAGATAAACCACAGAAGAAGAACATAAGCACTGTAAGCCCATCCGGGGCAGGTCAGAGTTGACTCGCTCTCTGTTGTGTTGTTGTTAGCTTAGCAGCCTAGCTTGGCATATAGATCTGATCTGATGTCAAGATTATGGACGATTCAATTCAATTGCCGCTCGTGTGGAATAAGGGCACATATCGACAACAACAAACAGCAGCAGGAGATAAAGCGGGAGGTGATATCTATGTGATGGACACTCGGACAGCAAACAGAGCAGGCTGTCGGCACTCAGCAGCACAGGAGGTTAGTTAGATCGCTAATTCATGTTCTCATAATTATATAACAACCATAATGAACCGCGATGTGACAGAAAATGTGTTATTTACAGAGCGCATGCAGCTTGCCCCGTTTGCGCCCGTTATAGCCTGTTTGAGGATGCTACTCCGAGCTCAATATCTTCTGTGGGCATCCGAATGTAACCAAAGTTATTTGGGTGGGTAAAACATCATATTTTAAGCTGGAAATAAGGTCTGGGGTGTAAAAAAATGGAATTCTCCTTTAACGTTGAAACGTGATTTT
>NC_139626.1:48761299-48846299 GCF_964638095.1 Poromitra crassiceps
TCATCATTCAGAAGCCACGCCCAAGACGGGGGAAAACAGAAAGCCCCCCTCCAATCCTGGCGTTCTCCTATGTCACGTGCATGGTTGCGTGTTGCACAAAAGATCGTATATACGGAAGATGAACACTCCAACTTACTTCCTTGACAGCTAGATCCACATTTTTCTTCTCGCCAATTCTCAATGGCTTCCTTGTTTTGCTCAGGAGTACAAAAAAACTTTAACTGGCGATTTTCTTTACATTTGTTGTGTGCACAGCCCACCACACAACAGCTTTTAGCTATGTTTAATTCAAGGAAAATGACGCTGGTGTGTGGAAATGAATGGAGCGTTTTCCCCGTGATGGGCATGGCCTATTACATGCAGTGTCTCTATAGCAGCCTATTGCTGAGTCAGCATTGTATCATTCACTTATTATGAACTTGTGCCCATGCTACAGTACTACTCAGAAGATCGTTGGATCGATTTTTAATTAATTAATAATTAGACATTTTAGGAAAGTGAGAAAATTTGGACCGGTCCTCACTTTCATTGATCTGAGAACTATAATCTAAAAATTCTGACTTTTTTCCTAAAAATTCTGACAGTAACTTCGACTTCTCAGAATCCTGATTTAAAGTTATATAATGTCCATATTTAAAGGCTACAAAGAATTCTATGTAGACTTTAAAATACGGGCATATCATTACATTTCTTAGATGTCTATACCTATATGGTACACGTAGAATACATGTGTCGTTAAAATGAAGGCACACTATTTTGTCGATTACAATACGCTATCCATTCTCACACTGTGATAAGAAGAAGGCAAATTTGGAACATTATAATTTATAGTGCAAGAAAGGTCTATCAACTTTGACTGTCACAGTTTGCATATAGTGAGCAGTTTGCATAGTGAGTCACACCTGTGCCAAAGCCAATACATTTGACTATGCAGCTGATAAGAAACCTAAGAGCATTTAACACATGCAGGCTCTTGTTTTAACTTTATCACACATTGTAAGACAGGGCAGCACATGAAGCAAAAACAGACATAAACTTACCGCTGTCCAGATAGTTTTTGGTCTTTCTTTTTCAGCGCCAACAGGATCGTTTTAAAAGAAGATTCAAAATCAATTTTGATGTGAATTGTCTCGTTGCAGCTCTCTGTCTGGAGCTCAGGGAGAACTGTCAACAGCTCCCCTCCAGCCAACCACCCCCCCCCCCCCTCTCTCTCATATGAACTCACACACACACACACACACACACACACACACACACACACACACACACACACACACACACACACACACACACACAAAGGTTCTAAATACATTTGATCTGGAAGGGATCAGCCATTTGAACTTGGAAGAGTATCTTTAGTTGATGGAGTTGTTGATTGGACACAAGCCTGAAGCAGTTTTGGAAAAAGGTTTGTTCTGTATATTGCTTTTAGTCATTTCATAATATCTGTCACAACAAAACATATCAGCTTCAGCTCACCCTTTGAGTTAAAACTCACACAAAGTCTTTGATGAAGTAACTTTTATGTTGCCTGCATTACAGCAATTCTGCTGCTGGCCATATTTAGCCTTATACTGTAGATCTGCTCACAAAGAAACTGTTGAGGGAGCTGATTATTTTATTGGTCCTTTCCATAATGTCACAATCCCACTGTCAGTTGATGGAGATAATGCTACGATTTGGTAACATTTGCATAACTGTACAGCTTGGTAGCCAATGGAGTTGTGTGGATAAAGGACCAGCAGGTGATTGGTGGTTCAAAGGCCAACAGGAAGGTGTGAACAGATTTAAAGAGGCGCTGCTGTCCCAGCAGCAGGGCAGACATTGGAGGCTCAGTGACAGAGATGGCTCGTCTAATGCTTCTTCTCCTTTTGGTCTTGGCTGGTGAGTACTCAACACTCTAACTTTACACTTATGATACTTACTTTAACCTTAACTTGTTTTTTGCCAGTGCACGCAGGGCGCAGGCAATATAACAGGCTTTGTCCACCCAATTTAGTCACCAATTTACAAGCCGATTTGGTCCCACTCAGAAACCATAAGACCTTTAGAATTTAGAATTTTCTCCAAAAGCATTTTTCATTTCTCCTTTAAATTTTGTCCAATCTTCACCAAACCACATCACAGTGTGGACTGTCCTGCACAAAACTTATTTTGTGTTTTTTTGCAAGACCACACCATTGCGATATAATCGACTTCTGAACTTTTGTGGGTGTGGCCTAGTTCACAAAAATCGCCCTAACTCCGGAACACATTGTCGTTGCGAATCAACCTTGGTACAGGTGCAGTAGAGGCTCCAGACAATAGACCCTTCTCACGGGGGCCATTTTGTGTCAAAAAGGCAGGGTAAACACAGGTGCAAGCAAAACACTAATGAGGGTTTCCAACTTCCATGATTGGAAGTTGGAAACCCTCATTAGTGTTTTGCTTGCACCTGTGTTTACCCTGCCTTTTCGACACAAAATGGCCCCCGTGAAAAGGGTCTATTGTGGCTGGGGGAGCTAAGGGGGGGGCTTAATTATTTACAGCAGGGGCTAGCTTTTTCTACATAGACAGTGGTTCTCAACCTGTGGTACAGGTACCACTGGTGGTACGTGGGGAGCCCTCCCTCTCATACATTCATATGGTGGTAATTTCTCAGGTACTTGTGTAAAAAGGTTGAGAACCACTAATATAAGAAATAATAATAATAATAATATGATAGGGTGTGAATTAGGCTCTACTGTTAGACAAGGAGGGCCCACTGCTTTTCCATTGAGAGCTAAATCCCCAACCCAACATTATGCATGCAATGAGCTGAAGACTGACTGTGTATTGAGCCCTATGTCACACTGTATGTTGAGACTGATGAGTCCAGTTACACAAGGCTATATGCAGCACACACATTTAGATGGTAAATCAAGAGTTTATATTCACAAGTTACACAAAAGATTTAAAATGTGCTATATTTTAGAGACAGATTAGGCTAATCACTGCATAGGCCTATATGTAAATAAACAGTGCTACATACACAGGCACATTCATTCATCAATAGTCTGTGCCAGAGTAAAAATAAATATAACCATTCATATTGACTGCACATATATAAACACCACACCAGTGACAAGACTGTATAGTGACTGAGCTGGACAACAGGCGTTTTGATACTGAAACGGCGACGGGGATGTTAAAGTAGGCCTATTCATAGCTTTCAAGGGGCGTTACGTGCTGCCGGGAACGCCCACCTGACGGTCAAAAAAAAAACTTGTTCCATCCGCTGCCCGCACTAGTTTCTCACGCTGTGTTTGTTCAGCCAAAATGCCGGATGGATACCTGTTGTGCTATCGGTTGCACTAACCGACGAGGAGACACGCCTGGCTTGTGCTTTTACAGAATCCCGTCGGAGAAAGAAAACTCAAGACAGGAGGAGGTTGTGGATTTGTGCGATTAGACGTGGTTCAGTCGCTGGGGAGGGCTAATTGCTTTTTTTCTACCATCAAAGTACACACGTTTTTGCGGCCAACATTTCATCAAAGGTAAGCTCAAGTAACGTTAACGGGGTATTTTAATCATTATTGTAACGTTACTTGAGCTTACCTTTGATGAAATGTTGGCCGCAAAGACGTGTGTACAAACGGCTGAACAAACACAGCGTGAGAAACTAGTCAAAAAAAAACTTTTTCGTCGACTCCGCTGCCAGCCGAGTCGACGAAAAAGTTTTTTTTTGACCGTCAGATGGGCGTTCCCGGCAGCACGTAACGCCCCTTGAAAGCTATGAATAGGCTAAAATGAAGCAAACAATGACTTTACACCCAGTTAATTTCCAGGCCCACTCCACATCAAGTTACCCCTCTAATAAAAAGCCTATAGTTATTGTCGGAAGAACGTCTAACATAGCATATTTGTTGCTTTAGTTCCCAAGCCGATCAGCTGTCCAAAAAGCGTCTACAAACATGGCGTGGTGTGAATACACATCGTCTTTTAGCAGAGACCCCGTTTGTCACAATTAAATCCAAGTCTGACAGATTCAAGGTGTTAATAGGCAATTGGACTGGATGCCGGTGTGGCAGATTTTTCTATAGGTCTTCCCTCCGTCCCGCTGCCCGTTAATTGGTCCCGGCTGTTCAGAGTCCTAATCAGCTGAGTGGGGCTCACGCATATCAGGTGTGTCGGCTGCGCGGCCAACAGACACTCATTCTCTACCTGGCACGGTGGCAGTCAGAGACTCCTTTCCCCGCGGTCACAGACTGTCGATCCCCGTGTCAGAAAATGAAAATAATGTCTATGCATCTTTTATTCATATCAAATGAAATGTTGAGTGTGTAGTTCATTCACTCTTTGCAAAAACAAAGGCACATTTACCTGGGTCAGGTCAGACGCATCGTCTACTATCAAAACAATCTTCTTTCTCTCTTCTCTTCCAATTTGTCTCCGAGTCCGCTCAGTGCTGCTGTGTCTGTGTCTGTGCATGCGTGCAGGTGTGTAAATGCTGTGTTCAAATGTACCACTGAGGCTGGGAATTCTCACTCCTACTATCGATGAACAGAGCACCAATACATCGATCAGTTGATTATTTCTTTAATTAATTTATATTTTTAGAATAAACTAATGGCAAAAACATATTTTCTGCCGAGAAACTCTACGGTTGCGGCGATACTCCTGTACTTGTTTAATTGTTGTTATTGAGTCTATTTCTGCATTACTGTTTTGTTAGTGCAGTGCTAGTGGCGTTCCTGATTGGCCAACTTGCGCTGTCAATCACAGCGGAGTCGCTGATTGGCTCTTCCGCTCTACAGCTTCTGCTAAACCCCCCCACTGGCGTCGGGGCCAGACCGTCACGCAGAACCAAATGAAATGTGAGTTCACGCGACGGGCTGGTTTACCAGGCTAATAAGTACCTGTAGCTCACAAACCATGAGAGCGACTGTTCCCAAATTGGGTACATAGGTTCATAGAGTACTCTTCTACTCTGGCCTAAAAATTTACACCGATTGACCTCACGGTGGCGCTATAGCTGCCCTCTTTAAGTTTTGGAACCATAGCTTCTACAATCAACATTATTTCTATATAGACCACGTCTATTTCTGTCTAACTAGATTTTCTGCCATTTACAATTTTGTCCAAAAGCGTTATTTTGCTATTTCTTCTTCAAATTTTGACAAATCTTCACCAAACCAAAAAAAAAATGCACCGTTTGCGATATAATCGACTTGGAAAGTGCTGTGGGTGGGGCCTATTTCACAGAAATCGCTATTTCGCCTTCTAATTTTGTCCAAACTTCACCAAACCACAACACAGTGTGGACTGTGCTGCTCTAAAATCTTTTTTTTTTCCCTTTTTTTTAAGCCCACACCGCAGCGCAGGCTATTTCATCATGAACTTATGATTTTGGGATACTGCTAACTGGGAGAGATGTAATTAGAACAATAGAAGTTGAAAAGGCACCATGAGGCTATACAGAGGGGTGGGGTCCTTTTAATGCGACAAATACACATCTTTTAGAATTTCAAAATAAATACACGTGTGTTTGTGCGCTCGCACACACACACACACACACACACACACACACACACACACACACACACACACACACACACACACACACACACACACACACACACACACACACACACACGTATTATAATAACATGTTTTATTAAATGCAAGTACATAATTAAATTGTCTAGGGCTTTCTTACCATACTGATTTTCCATTATATCCTTCATACTTTTGCCACCGACAGCCCTCCACATTAACAATGTCGCTGCCTGCTACAACCAACAGGCTCGTCAATGCTTTTCTGCGCTGGCCATATGCTACGTTTCGACCTAGCCTTGTTTTTAAATATCATACTTTAATTTATTTATTTCATGTATTCATGAAATCTTATTTTATAAATTTGGCATGAAATTCACGTCTTTCATCTCTTTGTCAAAAGCACAACAGTACAGTTTTGCACAACATTTTTACTTGTCAGGTACCTTCTTCATATCTTCTGCAGTATTGAGATATTAGCAATCTATCTGCTAATTGATGGGTCAGCAATTTGACTCATCAGATACACTGTATATGTGCCCTGTCTGGCAAACCCTCACTTTTTCTCTTATTATGTAATGATTAATGTAAACCCTACATCTGATCCATGTTAGCCAGAATAGCCACTTCAGACATGTCAGCTGTCATATTGGCTGTTTTTCTCCTTTCCTCTGAGATGCACATTTTGTTTCTCTCCTACTGACAGCAAACCTGGTCTCTCTCTCTTTGTCTTTCAGATTTCACAGTAGGCAATGTGCATAAGAGGCTCAATGATCAGGCTAAGGAGTGTGGAGCTACTGAGCGACAGTACCATGTCCGACTGATATACATGGATGACAAAAAGGGCAAAGTCTGTGGTGGCTCTCTGATCAGTGCAAAATGGATTCTGACCGCAGCTCACTGTAGCTTTTGGACTACCACCACAGGGTGAGAGAGAGTATTTTTTACTTAAAAAATAGCTAAATATTTTGCTCACTCCTTAAATTCAGTCATCAAAGACTGTCTTCAATGTATTCATGTAAAAACTATGATGTCGTAAACAAAACAAACTCATTAATCAAAGCCCATTTTGCAGTGTGCCCTTTACTGTAGCTGTCAGCTGTCTGTGCTTTGGCGAGAAATCAACCCATCAGTATTATAAAGGATTCTGACTTTCACAACATTTCCTTCAGGACATGTTACAGCAGTGTTGAATTAGTCAACCTGAGGGTCACAACCCATAAGTGGGTCACTGGACCCATCCAGCTGGGTCAATGACTTACAGGGATGGCTTTACCGGTAATCAACCCACTTTGTATCATATATAATCTCGGTATTATATGCACATGGGCAGTGTTTTGCCTTCTCTCTCTGTTTACCTCATGGAGAAAATGCCCCTGGTCCTGTCTCCAGCACAACTTCCGCAGCTCCATTCTGACACGTTGTGACGTAAAACGTGTCAGAACGGAGCGCTTTGGCAGAGGAAGAAATGGGAGCTCTCCATGAGGAAAACACAGAGATAACACTGCGCATGTGCTATTAGCCAGATTATTAATGATAGAAAGTGGGTTGATTACCGGTAAAGCCATCCTTTAATGACTGGGGCAAGTGTTAATAAAGAATATACAGCCAAGTGTATCGCTAAACACTATGGGCATCTAATATTGTAGTATTGATTTTTTTCTTTTCTTTTTTCTTTTTTCAGTTGTAAATTTAGAGTTCTGGTGTGTTGCACTCGGAGAAAGTTGTTCATGTTCCAAATATCAATCAGACTGTTCTACACTAGGGGGATATATCCCCCTATATGGGGATATATCCCCATATAGGGGGATATATCCCCCCTAGTGTAGTGAAGCTCGTCGAGAGGCGACTGAACTACCTCTGAGACGGTCCTCGATCGGACAAAATGTTTTGTCCTATGGGGGCAGCAAACTATGGAATAGCCTACCAATGTCAGTCAGAGAGAGTAACAGCTTTCACACCTTTAAGGGGCTGTTAAAGTCATGGCTCAGATCAGATCAAACCTGCGATCACATTTAAACCTTTTTGTTTTATGTGTTGTTTTTGTATGTCCTTGAAAGTCCTGTGTCCACCTTGGTTAATGTCCCTAATGTTCCCTGTTTTTGTTTCATTTGTGTTGTGTTGTTTGTGTTTACCCTATGTGCATGTATGTGTCATTTACATTGCTGTATGTGTATGAATGCCCTACGTATGCACTAATTTTCTTATTTCTTCTTTTAAACTTTTCTGTACCTCACCTGTCGAGGGACTGCGGATGGAAACTAGCTAAAGCTATAATCCGGCACATTTACATGAAAATGTTCATTAATGTTGCACTGTCCCTGAAATAAATAAATAAATAAATAAATAAAAAATATATACTGGCTTTCTTAAATTGACTGATGTTCCTCTTTACCTCTACCCACTTGTAGGACTATGACGGCAACTGTAGGTGTGCATCCCTTCAAGGGTAACCCAAAAAGAATCAAAATAATAAAGAGGGTGATCTTTAGTAATCCAGAGGGACAACATGACATCATGCTACTGGAGCTGGATAAGGAGCCTGAGAAGTGGGGAGAGCCCCTACAGATTCACACAATTCATCTTCCAAATGACATTGAGTGTACTACTGGCCAACCTAAAGTGTAAGTTACCTTTTTTGTTTGGTTGGTTGGTTTTAACACGTTAACTGCCAACGACGTACTGATACGTCAAGCAGAATCCAACCGTTGCCTGCCAGCGACGTATGGATACGTCAAAAAAATCGTTTTTTTTTTTTTGACGGTGGATCGTTGATCTGGCCCTTTTGCATCTTCTATTATACTGTTAGAGCCGCCGGGCGTGTGCAATCCATTCCGCCGACCCACTGAGTGGCGACGGTGCTCAGACTATTGAGTGTTGTTTGGCCAGAAACGCACGCATTCCAGCTGAGCTCAACCGAGGACCCAGAAGCGAACGAGCCTCATTCTCATACTGTAGGCGAAAACCTTTCACACGGGCGCACGGCGGTGGGGGCTTCCAAAGGTGGACTGGGTGGAAAGCACACTTTGAAGCGCGCAGCATAAAGCCAGAGTCACACAAGGCTTCGTCAAAGCTCTCAACCGAAAATCCAAGAACGGATTAAGCCACATCCACGCTCGCCGACGAGGGGCCGCCAGAGAGAGAGGCTGCTGCTCACTGCTCAGACAGGCAGGAGAGACTGGCTTGTGACTGACAAACGCTGCTGAAATCCACCAGACACGCCCACGGAGGGAGGAGTTGTAAGGAGAGGGGGTGCGGGTGCTGCTATGGAGGAAATTACTGTTCAGAACTATATTGTTTATGTCTGATGTCTCACTGATGCCAAAAATAAATGGTTAAAGTGACTGTTTGATATTGAATTTCACAAAACTGCGATTATCTCAGCTTTTTGTCTCAGACGCTGAAACCATGCTGTACTCAACGGCTAATATCTACATAACTACTAACTCTACAAACTAACTCTTTTAGACAGAGAAAGCACACATTCTATTAGTACTTTTGTGAACTTTGTGTTGACAAACTCCAAGCAGAAAATTATCCTTGGCTCTTGTAAAATGAGCCAGAATCCTCAAAAAAACCCTCTGGCAAAAGCTACCTACAGTAAAAAAAAAAAGGCTGGCAGTGAATGTGTTAAGAGAGAGTACTCAGTACTGATTTGCTGTGTCTCGTTCAGTTTCATTGGACAAAAAATTCAAATTTTGTTTTAAAAGCCAAATCTTTTGTTTGTCTTTCGTTTGTGGGATGTTTCCCCACTACTGGTGTCATTTAAGACGCATTTTGACTTTTGATTAGGACTATTAAAGGGGCGGCATAGCTCAATATATGAGACCGATCGTTCATTTTGTGATAAATTGCGAAAAATCTACTGAAGTACAATAACGAAGTATTTGTACTTGGTTACTTCCCATCTCTGATAAACACATCTGCAAAATTTGGTGCATGTATCACAAAATAAACGATTGGTCTCATATGTTGAGCTACGGCTGGTGGCCATTTTGGAAAATGGTCATAGAAATGCCAATCTGCAATGCCCCAATATCCAGATGTCTTCTACATATATTAAGCTATTTCTGTGCCAAATTTGGCACTTTTATCACTAAATGAACAATAGCCACATTAATAGGCCTATAATGTACACACATAATATAATGAAATGACCAATTACTTTGTAAAAGTCCATATCATTTTGATTTTTTACTTGGTTCTCAGGCTTACTATGGGTCTATATTGTCTGGTATTGCATGTGGGTCCAATGGGATAGGAAATGTAGACAAATCGATGGTGGCCATTTTGAAAAATGTCTGCCACGGCCACCAGGGGGCAAATTTGCGATGCCCCAATATCCAGTTTTGTTCAGAATATATCTCTGAACACATCTGCAAAATGTTGTGCTTTTATCACAAAATGAACGATATAGGTTAGCTATGCCGCCCCACTATAATAGGCCTATGTGACAGCTGAATATTAGTTTGGCAGGTATATTGAGGCTGTACAAGGTTTGTCTGCAGAACTTTCCATCTTTAAGTCTGAAAGACAAGGAGCGCAAACGCTAAATTACCGCTTTTGCGAAGATAGGGCCCTATATCTTTAGTCTGAAAGACAACTCTTTAAAGGAGAATTTCGTTTTTTTTTAACCTGGACCCATCTCCTGGCAATAATTATGATTTGGCCACTCACCCAGCAATGTCCGCGGCGTTTCTGGCCGTCCTAGCGTTGTTTTGAGATCAATAGGTAGGACAGGTAGGACGCTTTGCGGTGGTGGTTTTAGCGTAACCTATGTGGGGTTTGGCATAACCTTCGTTATTTCGAATCCCACATAGGTTACGCCAAACCCCACATAGGTTACGCTAAAACCACCACCGCAAAGCATGTACCTGTAGTTGGCCAGCCGGCAGGAAAGTATCGCGGGACTTCACGAGACTTGGTGACCGAGATCACGTTTGAGGTAATTTGATCCCTGTGAAAGTCCAGGAAATGGCCTGGGGCGAAATATCACTCTGGTGGATGTTGAGGGATCACATTATTACCATATGTGGCGAAAACGGGAATAAAAATAGCTATTTAGATGCAGGAAAGACAGGCTCACACTTGACCCAATCAGCTCCATTTTACAACTGACTTGGACGCTATTGATCTCAAAACAACGCTAGGATGGCCAGAAACGCAGCGGACATCGCTGGGTGAGTGGCCAAATCATAATTATTGCCAGGAGATGGGTCCAGGTAAAAAAAAAACGAAATTCTCCTTTAAGCACTCGCAACTCGTCAATAGCCGCCTTGTCAAGAGCCCTTGTAATCACTTCCAGAAGAAAAGATAGTCCCCTCTCAGCAGAGAGCAATGATGGGGGCAGAAATTGTAGGTAGAGAGAATAAAGGAAAAGGGGTGTGGAGGTGGGAGAGGTGAGGCTTAAGCGTGGGGAGTGGGAGAGGTTCGGTTTAGGGTTTGGGTAAGCGATTAGGCTGGGGTAGGTGTGGGGGTGGGAGAGGTTTAGTAAGCGAAGGGCCACACATTGGAGATCATACCTGCCAACGCTCGCGATTTTCGTGGGAGTCTCCCTATTTTTAACCCCAATTTCTCCCGCTGTTATTAGTAATTTCTCATTAATCTCCTGATATAATAGTGATACAAATCCAATGGCTGTAGCACTAGCAGATGATACTTACTAACATAATTCTGCCTTTTATTGAGTTTGATATTGTTGTCGTTTTTTTTAGGATGTTGGGGGCCGGATTGAGATGGTCCAGGGGCTGGGGCTGGCCCTGGGGCCGCATTTTGCCCATGTGTGGTTTAGGGTTTGGGTTAGGGTAAGGGGTTATGCTGGGTGTGGGGGGCAGGAGAGCTAGGGTTTGGGTTAGGGTAAGGCGTGGGGGGTGGGAGAGGTTAGGGTTTGGGTTATGGTAAGGCATGGGGGGTGGGAGAGGTTAGGGTTAGGGTCTCGGGTCGCAGGGATCTCCCCCGAAGTGTCTTCCCTTCCCCACACTCTTAGGGGTCCTTTACACGAGGACAGTTTCTGGAAGAAACGACACAATAGCGTTTCCTTCACACCTTTTCCTTCACACCTTCTCCCTGTTTACATGAGCACTGTTAAATTTTTAAAATGCCGTAATGTACATGCCAGGTCGCTAGGTGGCAGTGTGATGGTCAACGGGGCGTTGCTCGTCGCTCCACAACTTGAGAGTGCCGGGTCAGCCTATAAATACTTCTGCGACTTCCTTTTAAAACACTTTTCTCACAGCAGCGGTAAACTTTGAACAGAATTACAGCCATGGCGAAAGCAAAAAGCAAGTCCGACTACTTTGTTTGGACGGAGGAAGAGGTGGAGCTGCTGCTGTTGTGTAACTCGCGCACAGCTATGACGTAATCGCGTGTGTTGCGTATGCAGGCACGTCAGACTTCCTGAAATGCGCCGTGTCAAAGCGATTACATGGAGCGCTCAGCGGGGAGCGTCACCAAGAATTCCACTCTGGAGGGTGGTTTCAAAATGTTTCGTTTCCTAAGCGCAAATTCGCCGTCGCCGTCTAAAAGGGAGGCACTAACGATAAAAGAATTCCCCGTCACCATAGGAAACCGTCCTCGTGTAAAGTGCCCCTTAATCTCCACTTCCCCACACTCTTACCCCCCCCCCCCCCTCCCTTTTCCTTTTTGCTCTCTACCTATAACCTCTGCCTGCATGGTTGCTCTCTGACGAGAGGGGGCGACCTTCTGGAAGTGACAACAAGGGCTCTTGACTAAACATCAGTAATTGATGAGTTGGGAGTGAGAATGGGTTGAATTAATTAACAAGTAGACAGTTGAATGAACTGTGTTTTTTAATGTCCAATGTCTACGCGACTACTGTTGCTGAGATCATCATGGTGTACTGTGGTGAAACAGGTGTAAATGAGTGCACAAGCAGCCACCCTGGTGGTAATATTACAGTTGTCTGGTGATACTGCCATCCTCAGCTTACTGCACAAAGATTATAGTATATCAGCCTAGCACTCCGGAATAGAGAGGTTTATGCAGGTTCAGCTGGAAGACCCATGTTGAAAGTCTGTGTTCTGTTCCTCTTTCTGCATATCCTGCTAGTATTTTATCAGTCTGCATCAGAGAGTATGGCAGCTTGGTGTGGTCATGAGATGAGATGAGATCAACTGTATTGTCCCCTAGGCCTAGGGGAAATTTGTCTTGGGCAAAAAGTGCACAACATTACAAACAACGCCAAACTACCAGAGTTACACAGAGACACTACTGTAGTGCACTGAAATCACAGTGATAAATGCACTGCAAAATGTGATAATTGGACAAGCCCCATTGCGCAATTTGTTCACTTCTATTCAATACAGTAAGAAGATAGACATTTTTGAAGATAAAAAAATCTAAGTAAAATAATAATCAGTCACTCTCAAATGAGCATGATACAGATAGCAATATAGCAATAGTGTACTGCACATACCAATAGGAATAGATTGCATACGTTGTTACCTCATGAGGTAGAATAGTAAAAGAGAAAACCACGACTGTACTTCTTAGAAGTCGAATATAAAAGAATAAAATCATTAAAAATCATAAAATAATAATATCAAATACAAGAGCATAACAAGAGCTTGAAGTGACAATACCTTCTTACGTAGAGGACCTCCTCCTATCCTTTGGGGTGCTACAAACGTGAGGTAGAGCTGGTTGTTTAAGTAGTGCAATAGAAGTTGAGAGGAAGGAGAGCTTATAGCGGTTACCCTTGCATCGACTAGCTCTGTAACATCTGCCAGAAGGTAACAAATCATATTCAGAAAGAAGAGATCCGCACACCTTTGGATCTCCCGTTTAAGGTTTTTTATTTAGCGTGACGTTTCGAGCCACACAGGCTCTTCCTCAGACGCTTTCTGATGTAAAAGAGAGACGCCATCTTTAAATACCCATACAACATGTGACATAGTTCACCAGGTGTGAGTAATTCAACAATCAAGAGTAATTCAATAATCATGCAGGTACATTTAGAAAATGACAAAAAGGCAAAATATATACAGCATGTGAAGCACAAAGGTAAGCTAAACACATGTATAGAAAGAGTACTAGAATAAGAATAAGAATAGACAGTATAGTATAATACATTTACCAAAAAGTGTCTACCGGTAGTCCCAAAGCAAGGGCTCTGACTACAAAAGCCCACATACAGTACTCAAGTGTTGGAGGCATCCATCTATTTTACAAAATGTATAATTAAAGTTAAAATATAGGGATCATATCAGATATATCGGAATAGACCCACTTCAGAGACAGCACACTGCACATCAGAGAAAAGAGAGGTGCTACAGTTACAGGTAGGTTCTGACAAAACAACAATAATAACAACGATGTAAGCTCACTGAAGGAGACCCCCCACCCTCTACCTAAAAGGTCTGTTCTACAACAGCATGAGTGAATACTGGATTCTGATTGGCTAGCAACAGTGGTAAATACGCCAACAATCTACAGTTCGGCTCCAACCGCAGTATCACTCCGCTCCCTGATGCTGACTCCGCTCCCTGTGCTGACTCCGCCCACTGTTAGCCTGTCAGTCTGCAAATCTCTAACAAGGAAATGGCCGATCTCTAACACAAGGAAATGTCCGATTTCGTAGTAACGTTTGATTTACTGGGTGGATTGAGTTTTGAGCAGTGGTTAGATGAAGATGAAGGTGAAGTGAACAAAGAACGACATGGTGAAATTGGGGAGAGAGAACTGGCTGAGCTTGAGTTGTCACGAGTTCGGACTAGCGGGAGGTCGGACTAGCGGGAGGTCGGACTAGCGCCCGGACCCCGAACCTGGGACTGTCAAACAAAACAAACGCCCTCTGCCGTCACCAGATATCAACACACCACCACCAAAACTGGCTGCTTTAGATAACTGTTTAAATAACTGTACTTTTACAGGCAATGTATCAATAACTGTGAATCCCGTTAAGGAATAGGTTAGTTGTTTTTTGGCTCAAAGGCAACTAAATGTTTAGTGCAATCATTGATCTTGTGTATGGAACTATATTCTGTGGCGGAAGGATAAATGTATTCTGAAACCAGTAATGATTGTAAATAATGAATTGGATGTTACAATTGAGTATTTTTTATATTATTTGGTAGCTGTTGTAGAAAACAAATTTACCACTCGAGGTCGGGGTTTGTGGCCACATTTACCACTGGTACAGGGTTTATAGCACTCGGCTTCGCCTCGTGCCACAACCCTGTACCAGTGGTAAATGTGGCCACAACCCCCTCCCTCTCGTGGTAAATTTGTTAAATATCACATTCCTCATTTAGGCCTTTAGGGGCCAGAGTGCCCAATGTATGTATCCAGAACAGTTCACGTTTTAGGAGCACAGTAAAGTATAAGTTAGTTGTGCAGGGCTAAAAAAAACTATGTTTTTCCAGTCGGGTTCCTACCTGTATAACCGTAGTTGTGAAAACGTTGTAATATGTATCCAGTATAGTCGCACGTTGGTAATCAAGGATATATCAAATAGAAATTGAATTTGTAGGAGAGATAATGTCTCCACTCAGTAACCTGGGTTACATCGTAACCTTCCATATCTCTGCTCTATAAATTGTTTTTTCTTCTACTCTTTATTTCTTCTTATGACTGCTATTTTACAGAAAGGACATACTTCGGGTTGCAGGCCACCTTGACTCTACTGCACAACCTAATTCTGTCAAAGGAGGTGAGAT
Organism: Poromitra crassiceps; assembly: GCF_964638095.1. Classification (NCBI taxonomy): domain Eukaryota; kingdom Metazoa; phylum Chordata; class Actinopteri; order Beryciformes; family Melamphaidae; genus Poromitra; species Poromitra crassiceps. Next base: position 48,776,491 of record NC_139626.1, read on the forward strand.
TCTGTTTGATAATTTGACAATTAACAGATACATTTCAGATAATGATCAATTCTCATTAGATGTAGTGGTTTTCATTGGCAAGACATACACAACAAAATATTTTTCAGATGCAAAGTCACTCACTCACACACACACACACACACACACACGCACACACACACACCGGGGCGCAAGCACAAAAAGCAGATAGTGCTTGACGACGATAGGGCCCTTTGTCTTTTTTGACTTTGACTTCGGATTCCAGCGAAAATGACCGATCCAAGGCTCCGATATAAGCACTCCATTCCATGACTCCGCTCCAGGATTTCTATCCAGCATGCAGCAGCAGCAGCAGCAGCAGCACACAGAGGCCGCGTTGAGCCTAGGATGGCCAGGGCCAAAACGTCAGACACACCCGTCCTTAACCTATGTGCGATTCGAAATCACGCGTCCGCACCAAACATGGCCGCCCCCAGTGTGGCTGACAGTTTCAAATTATAACAAAACACCCACTATTGCAATTTGCAATACATGTCCCGCAAGGTTTCTGAGATTAGGGGAAAGTCTGAGCTGGCGTTACGCTAAACCAAACGTGGGGATGAGGCAGCGGATTTGTTTTGGCGTTAACGTTAGCTGTTGTGATGATGGCTAACGGGGCTAACGTTAGCTAGCTGGTTAGGCTATCTAGTTGCAGGGCAGCGCTCCACAAGCTTGTTGTGACCAAAACCCCCGCATTTAAAGCATTTCATACTCCCAGAGCTGGCGTAAACCATAGAGAACCTCATGCATTAGCCTACTCAAAATGAAACGTCCAGGGTTTGTGTCTCCAAAATCAACGCTAACGTTACATGCAAGCTAACGTAGCTAGCTGCGGAGCACTCATGATCTATAAGGAAAACGAATGCGCACATAGCCTACATAATTGTCAACATCACATACATGTATTTTCTTTAATCTAGACTACAGGCATCATTTTTCAGTCAAAAGTGAAACGACACAGATATGATGGCGTATAGTGAGGCTTTCCATGCCTCACTATAGAACTGGCCCCATGCAAAATTCAGACCGCTTATATGTTGCCGTCATGCCAATAAGAGTCTAAATGTAATTTTTTATGTTTTATCTGCAGACTAAGCAGCTAGGCTTTCGGTTCTATAAAAGCCATTATTTTTTGTATTGACTATTGAGTGATACACTTTACTAAAAAAAAATATTATATCACAATAGTGATGTCAGATTTGCTTAGGTCAGAGCTATGGAATATTAAATCATCCATCTTTGCTCACAACATTTGCCCTTTCTTTCTTCTTCTTTTTTACCCCAGGTGTGCATAAAATACAGGTTAAGAACTTATGGAAAAGTCATGGAAATCCATTGGTCAAAATGTGTATGAACCCTGAAAGGTTAAATTGAGCATTTATGAGAGATTTCAAAAATATCGAGATATATATCGTGTATCGCGATATAGCCGAAAAACATCGCGATATTCTTTAGAGGCCATATCGCCCAGCCCTAATTTGATTGTTATGTTTTAGTTTTACATCAAATGAATTAGATGAACTAAATCGTTTACATACTATATTACCAAAGCACACACATACATACCTAACCCTAAAAATGTTTGTTGCCTGCTAGCTATCAGACAGCATAGAGAGACTTAAATATGTGCTGTATCGGTATCGGATCGAAATCGGTATCGAATCGGGTATCGAAATTTGATCGGAATCGGATCGGTTTTGAGCTAAAATATCGAAATCGGATCGGAATTGAAAAATCTCGATCGCAGCATCTCTAGTAGCTATATAAATCCACACACACACACACACACACACACATACACACACACACACAAAGGGCCGTGTAGAGACCCTTAGAGGGGCAGGGGCTCAAAAGTAAAAAAAAAAAAAAGGGCACAACACCGCGAGGCGGTTTCACTGTTGCTGACACGCCAGTCAGTCGGAGCTCGGCAGCTGGGCAGTGGGCAGGATGGCGAAGGCATGACCCGCCCATCTCTGCCTCTGATTGGCGCAGGAGACGAGGAGAGACGCAGGATAGGATAGCCAAGCAAATGTGATTGGATCAACAACGTTTGACGCTAGGCCAATCAGAGGCAGAGAAGGGTGCGTCATGCCTTCGCCATCCTGGGAAAAAAATATCACGCACGTCACAGAAATGCAGACAATTACTTAACTTCAGGTTGAAAGGTCAACATGTGTAAACTGTCCAGACATTTTATTTATTGCTAAATTGTTATTTATTGTTATACCATGATCTGGGTGAATACTCATTCCTGATTGACCGGCAGGTGTGCATTAAAACCGTATAATGCACACATAGTCCGTCTATTGAATACCAGAGCTGTAGTCGAGTCCGCCTTGGTCAAGTCCAAGTCCAGATCGAGTCAGTGGTGAATCAAGTCCGAGTTGAGACCAAGACCGGGGGGAGTTGAGGGGGTCGAGACCGAGTCAAGACCGCAAACTACAAATTTCGAGACCAATACCATACCATAGGCATAGCAATGTGCTATCCAAGGCTGCATTGTATTTATTGACTAAAATAGCATATTGTGTGTGTATTACCTAAAATAGAAGGAAGTTTGAAAATACCTTTCAACAAAATGTGCATGATTTGAGGACAAAATTAAGTTAAGTTATGCTCATAATTCAATTCTTGATTTCAGACCCAGGGAGATCCATATCACAGTAAAAAAAAACAGTAAAAAACAGCACAGTACAAAATAATAAAATAACAACAAAGGGGAAACATGTAAGGCCTTTCACAATGATCAATGCCTAATATACAGACATGTTCGCCAGTGGTTCCACAGACTGGAAAATAATCTGACAGAACTTCGTACAGGGTTAGTCAGGGCAGCGATGAGGTCATTTTCTGACACAGATGCCCTACACATAAATCTATACATCCGATTCCGCAGGACAGCAGAGCAGGTAGGAACTCCAATACTAACAAACATATGACTCGCGCTAGAGCTCTCAACAAAAGCCTCATGCTGTCATTATAAGCCACTGTGAGCTTTCTGATGCTGCTTTGTTTAAAACGACACCACAGGTGGGCAGTATACAAAGGTGTACAGTATGCTTTAAAAAGTGAGATCTTCACCGGTACAGCACATGCTGAACTTGCGACACAGCATGTTCGCTTGAGCATACAGCTTCCGACGCTGTCTATAGATGTCCTTGTCATCAGACAGGTCATCTGAGATAATATGACCCAGATATGTGATCTCACTGCACACACTGAGTGCAGTGCCAGCAAGATAGAAGTCAGGGAAGGTTGAATGTCTGTCTTCTCTACTTCTGACAATCATGATCTTACTCTTTATAGCATTATATACATTATTATATCAAAATCAGCGCCATACTGTGAACATATTCTCAGCAGCTGTTGGAGACCAGCACTATATGGGCTAAGGATGACCAGGTCATCTGCATACATAAGGTGATTGATTAACGAGTCACCAACCTATACAGCCCGTACCACATGCATTTAAGATCAAACATAAACCGTTCATATACAGGTTAAAAAGTACAGGAGACAGAATTCCACCCTGGCGAACAGAGTTGGACACATGGAAGGGAGCAGATGTCACATTCCCCCATTTCACTCTCATTGTCTGATGTGCCCACCAATACACCAGAATTCTAACTAAAAAACTGGGGACCCCACTTTTAATTAATTTTAAGAATAATTTCCCATGATTGATACGATCAAATGCTTTCGAAGCATCAATAAAACACATGAATATTGTAGAGTTTTACCTATTATATTTATCTACAATTCCCTTGAGAGCAAAGATACATAAATCAGTGCCAAGCTTTCGTTTAAAACCAAATTGGTTGTCAGTAGACAGGATGAACCTCTCGAGTCTACTCAAAAGAAGTCTCTCCAACACTTTGGACGTAACACTGGCCAGAGCTATTGGCCTATAATTATCTGAGCTGTTCAGCTTCCCCACTTTATCTTTGATGACTGGAGCTAACACAACAGATAGCATAAGATCAGGTAGCACTCCATGAACTAAAAACCCTGTGAAGCACATGGCCACCAGAGGGCACAGTTTCTTACTGGCAAGTTTAATATGTTCAGATGCAATATTATCAAGACCACAGGCCTTATTATCTCCTAGCTTCAATATCGCTTGATGGACTTCAGCAGGAGTGACAAAAACGTCATCATTAAACTCTACATTATCCACAACAAACCGATTACTTTTTACACAGTTTAACAGCTCATAATATTTTTTCTGCCACAACTGTGCAAATTCATCAGGGCCATATACACCGTCTATATTAGATGGGAGAGATGTTTTGCAGTTATTAATCATTTTTATCTCTTTCCAGAAATCATTGACATTATTCTTTTGCAGCTTCCTTGCCAGTGAATCTGACCTCATTGCATTTTCATTTATTTTAATATAACGCAGTGCACATTTAAAATTAGCATTGGTGCGTTTTTTATCTTCAAACAAAGGGCCATGCCTACATTTGCCTGATACAGCCCACTTTTTAAAAGCATTACGAGCCTCTGCATGCCAGCTTAGCATTACACACTTTTGCCCTATGTTTGTATAGGGGCCTACTTGAGATATAGAGAGACTCCACTATAACTTCATACAGGGAACAAAGTTCCTTACAGTGATGTACATTCTTACAGTTCATATCTCGACACAATAATGCATCTTTTGGAAGCTTAATATTACCCAGCAAGGCATCAGAATGATTGGCATATTTATTAATATCACTCTTGGTCAATTTTGACCAATCTATTTTACCTACACAAATGACGTTATCCACAGCCAGCAACACTGGTAAGTTGCCTGTGTTTAACAGCATTGAAAAGGGAATGTGGTCATTGGTAGCCAGATCATAATCAATCTCCAATACATCGATGGAATCATGGGCATCCACTGTACAAAGGCAGTGGTCTAGCCAGGAAGTGGTATGTCAAGCCTCACTGATATACCCATAACAGTAATTGCACTAGTAGGCGGACGTACGGATAGCGGCGATGGATTCGGGGTGAAAAAATACATATAGTTCTTTATAAGGCATCGCGATTCAACCTTCCGTTTCCCAGAAAATGTCAACTTTTCTCTGATTGGATACAAATTGGCACCAACCTCAAACTATCCAATCAGAGAAAAGTTGACATTTCCTGGGAAACAGAAGGTTGAATCGCGATGCCTGTAAAGGACTATATGTATTGGTATGGTATGTATTGTACGATTGTGGAGACGTCCGCCCTGCCTGCAGGACTACAGGAGATAGAGGACAGCGGGGGTTGGGGGTTCCAAGTTACTGACCAAACACTCTATTTCAGTGATTGCTGTTAGAATATAGAGCCATTTAACACTTATTTTAAAACAAAAACATAGCTGAATTCAGCTTTAACAAGTGGTCATTTGATTTGGCTCCGGTAAGTAAAAATAAAACGAACCTTGAGAGGAGTCTTGCTGCATGGAAACAGGCTGCTGGCACAAGTCCTTCCATGCTCTACTGCTGCTCTCCCATTGGAGGCGACCATTTCAGTCATTTCAAGTCGAGCTGTTTGTGTGCTTTGCTTTGTCCCATGCGTGATGCCCGCCTCGCGCTGCCTATGATTTTATTGACAATGAACATTGTTATCCACACTGTTTTGCTAGTGAAAATAGTAGGCTATAATAAAATGTATTTGTTGGGGGAGGGTCAATCACATTTTTCCAATCACTTGGGGAGGGCCAAAGAAAAATATATTTTGGTCACAGGAGGGTTACAAGCTTTATTTCAGAGCACTCCAAATCCCTCCAGTGAACCCCCCCTCCCCTTCTAAATAATGAATGGTCCCTTAAAGGGCCTTGAGATTTTTGTTCAACATAATCTCATTTCCTTTTCCACTCTGCTTTAGCACCTACTCCTGTGCACTGTGCAGATGTAGAAGTTGTCACCTGTAAACCTCAAGACTCAAGCGATCAACTCCCAATGGCACCAGAGGAGAAACAATTCCATGTCTGTGCAAGGGCACAGACATATCCACTTTGTGCTGTGAGTAATTATCAGCATGGCCTATAACGTTATGTCTTCTGTTCAGTCGTTACTAATTTTGATAAATGGAACACATAAATTAACTAATACTTTATTTGTATGGATCTTTTTATGTTTATTTTCTCTGTTTTTCTGTCACTCAGGGTGACTCTGGTGGAGGAGTCGAGTACAATGGGAGGATTTATGGTGTCTATGAAGGGAAGTGTGGAAATGTGGAAGCTTCATTCATGGATGTCTGTAAATACATGAAATGGATCACGGATACTATCAAGTGTAGGGAGGAGTCTTGCTGTTGTGTGCTTATCTGAAAAACATATTTGTAACAGTTTATGATGCACCTATCTTGTTATATTTACTAGTATGTGGCCAATAAACAACAAATCAAAAGTGTCCTGGCCAAAATCGTGCATTTTTTTGTTTTAAATCAAATTTTAAGGGGAAATTAGGATTCATCACTCATTACATTGCCAAACGCCTGAAAAAGTGGGCCTCACGTCAAATGTAATTCATGCCTGGAAGGTCTTGGAAAACCCCTCACGCCCACACCCCAGCTCCGATTGGGCTGAAAATTTGCATGGCTGTTGGTTATTATCTGGGCAAGGTTATGGTCAGGTTGTTCAGTACTTGAACCACCTGGAAAGTCCTGGAAACCACCTGGAAACCACTTCATGCCCACACCCCAGGTCGGATTGGGCTAAAAATGTGCATAGCAGTGGGTTATTATATGGGGAGGCCATAGCAGGTTGCAGTCCCTGAACCACCACACCCCCAAACACACACAGATTGAGCATAGCGCCACCTATTGGCAAACACAAAAAGCTGTTTATCTCGAGAACCGCTTGTCCGATTGACTTCAAACTCAAGGAGTGCACTTAGGGGGGCCCGATGGAGTGCACTGCTGAATTTCGTGCAAGTCGGCATAGCGCCACCTACTGGCAAACACAAAAAGTGGTTCATCTCAAGAACCATTTGTCAGGCTTCAAGCAGGAAAACACAAAAGCAGACAGACAACCAGGTAAGTGTAAAAAAATCAACAGTGGTTTTATTAATTGATCCAGGTAAGTGTAAAAAATCTAGTTTTTTTTTTATTAACCCATCCACCACCCCCCCACTTTGGAGGACATACTTTGTTTTTACATTATATTACATTTTGATTTGACAAAAAAATAAGTACATACAGTGGTTTTATTAATTGATCCAAGTAAGTTTAAAAATCAACAGTGGTTTTATTAATTGATCGTGGTGGGGCACTCCGTGCGCTCAGTGGGGGAACAGGCGGGCAGACAGAGGATCCTGGGAACACAGAGGGAAAAATGGATCAGGTTGGCAGGCAAAACAGGCAGTCAGGAATATTCACAAAAAGGTGCTACTGAGTTTAGATAAATTCTTTCCGATGCTCAACTGGCTGGGTTACAAACCTGTGAATGGCAAAATGTTCCAGCAAGGACTGACAGGCCGAGGCAGTATTTGTAGGCCAATGGTGATTGGTGGAGATGAGTAGCAGGTGGTTGAACGCTGATGCTGGCCAGGTGTGTGGAGCCTCCCACAGGTGGAGTCACAAGGATCCTGGGAACACAGGGAAAAATGGATCAGGTTGGCAGGCAAAACAGGCAGTCAAGAATATTCACAAAAAGGTGCTACTGAGTTTAGATAGCTTCTTTACGATGCTCAACTGGCTGGGTTACAAACCGTGAATGGCAATGTTCCAGCAAGGACTGACAGGCCGAGGCAGTATTTGTAGGCCAGTGGTGATTGGTGGAGATGAGTAGCAGGTGGTTGAACGCTGATGCTGGCCAGGTGTGTGGAGCCTGTGGAGTCTAAAAAGTGGAAAAACGAGCACACTCGGAAAGTGAAACGGGTCCGGTGCAAGGCACAAGCACACAATCAATATGAAGAACAAGCCAGCACACAAGATGTATTTTTTCTCATTTAATTTACCTCAGTCCGGGGTACAGCACAAACAAGTTTCGGCGCTAGGCCTTAATCAGTGTAGTGTCTGTACCCTGGACTGAGGTAAATTAAATGAGAAAAAGGACATCTTGTGTGCTGGCTTGTTCTTCGTATTGAGCCTGTGGAGTCACAAGTGGAGTTGGGACACCATTTTTTGGATCGACTTCAAACCAGTGTCGAATGTTGTGCCATTCGGCATAGCGCCACCTACTGGAAAACACAAGTATATGGCTAATCAACAACAAATCAATGGGTTATTATCTGGGCAAGGTCATGGGAAGGTTGTACACTCCTGGAACCACCTGGGAAGGCTTTCCCTGAAAATAGATGCAAGGCCATAACTGTAGTGGCTATTCGTCCTCAATCAATAAAAAATAAAAAAGATAAATCAAAGGCCACTGTAGGCCTTGAGACTGGCAAAAAAAAAACAATACAAACATACACAGACAGAAAAACATCTTTGAACATCTGGGATCTCTGCATCAACCTGGAAAATAGAAAAAAACGTCAGAATCAAAGCTCTGAAAGAACATTTTGGGGGACTTTTTTTTTGTTTTTTTTTAACAAACTATATACAGTTATATATACTGTTGACCACAGCAGAGGTGGAACTAAGTTTGGCAGCTAAGTCTAAGTCCTAGAATTAGCCTAGCCATCGCAGGTCGGTTCCATATGACATTCTTAATAACTACACCAGCAGTACCATACGGCCATACCCAATGACTAAGGCTGTGACTAGCCCCACTGGCACCGTTAACGTATGCTCAGTGCCATCGGTTCCGTATGGTATTCTTAAAAATACCACCAATACCATATGGACCCTCCTCGATGACTCTATAGACAACAATAAAATTAGGTCAATTCACTATTCACGAACCACAGTCTATGTTTTATAAGATCATCAGAGTGCATCTGATACTGCTGGCTTGAAATGGCCCGCTCAGCAGTTCATACATCTACTACACCAACACTGGAGATCTATACTACGAATCTAAGTTTATGACAAACGTAGTCATCTAAGAGGGGGCATTCATAAAGACGTCCTTCCTCAAATGTATATTCAATTAAGAGCGAATTACCTGTGACATCAGCAACTACAATACCTGCCTCCCATTGCTCTTTCCCTTGCTCATCTATGAGCATGTGCTTTACACGCCTACCTACCATGTCTGCAGCACTGACACAGACTATCACTACATTCCCCTCCTGGAAATCTCTCCATACATCCCACTGTCTGATCTGCTCATCCTCATCATATTGCATGATAAATAACTGACTATCATTCAGTTCTATGCTGTCTATCACTGTGGCCCTATGCCATCTTCTACAACTTTGTGTCTGACTAACTTTCCCACAAGCTGCTCTGCTGCACTGATTTTTGGGACCGCAACCTGTGGAAGCCCTCCTCTTTTCCTTCCTACATCCCGAACCCGCTCCTGCTGCTTCTCTGCCAGGTGAAGAAACCCTTCCTTAGCCTGAGTAACTACATCTGAGGGAGCACAACCATATTCTCTCTCTTCTTCACTGTCTTCTTCTACTGGTGTCTCCTCATGCAATACACTCTTCAGATTACTGACCAGAGTGTCCAAGGGTAATGGCCTCCTGTCCTTAGTCACATTTAAAATTCCATTCACATTCTTCACTAGCAGGACAACACGCCTGAATCTCAACTGAGCTGATACAGCTTGCAGTTGCATCCTCTCATCAAAAGCCTGCAGCTGGTCATCTACCTCTTCAACTGTTGTCCACAAGCCCCCATATTTACACATCTCAACTGTGAGTTTTTGCTTCTCTGCAACACCCTTAACATCTCTCTCTGCCCGTTTCGACCTAGTCTCTAGCAGCACCCTAACTCTCTCTTCTCTGATAGCCTGGGCTCTCTCAGAAAATGTGGCTCTTTGCTCTTTCACAGATCGTCTGGCTACAGACATTACCTGTGCTTTCCTATCACTATCTAAATGTGACAACCAATCCCAGGACCTGTTCTGCTTAAAAAGCATAATTCCCTCCAATGTAATTGTATTTGCCCTAGTCTTCTCCCTAAGCAGCCTATCAAACATGCCAAAATCACGCTCTGAGCTGGCATTCGTTTTTGGTGCACCTGCTACCTGTGCCTGGAGATCCTGGGTTACAGAAGAGTAACGGCCGTGCTGCAGATGGTCAGCTAACATGCACCTGCATACCCTGACAAGGCTGGCAAGAAGGATCTCTACTGCTTGCACAGTTAGAGCATCAAACTCTGCAGTGGTGTTCTGTACTAAACACTGAAGCACAGGGCTATCTGATACATCTATATCCTCAAACAGCTTCACCTCCCCTGTCACAAATGAGTGGCCATCTGCCTGCCACTCCTCAAGCTTCTTAACTAACTCCTGATACTTGTCATTCATGGCAAGTACATTCTCTCTCTCAGAAAGAGCAACCCACAGAGGATGGATTACCAATTTGTCAATCAGACCTAATGCCCTACAACCTGCAAGAAACTGAGGAACACCAAGGTCCAAATTCACAGCATGAACAAGCCTGTTCTCTGCCCTGTTGGCAGCTGTGAATGCACTAAGGTCATTACTGATGTAGTATAAACCAGCAGCATTGTGGAATGTGACATTTGCCCTATTAGTCCATGGGCCAAGGCAAAAATCGGTACCACCTGAGGTGACCACACGATTTTGTTATTTTTGTCTTCCTACATGTCTCTAGTTTATATTTTGGTATGATAACCCTGCCGATTTGGTAGCTTAAGGATAGTTATCACTCTGTAAACAAACCTACCCCCATATAAATGACAAAACCCTGATTTCTGTGTATTAGTCCAGATGATATGTGAAAATGATGTTCCCTTTTTCGTACAAGCATGAAACTTGGTACGCTTATAGTTTGGGGCCCTGTACAGTTTCAGAAATTGAGCCATCGCAAAAATGCCTTGTGGCGGCCATTTTAATTCTGCCATATGCAAATTATGTAGTTTGCATCATATCTCCTGAACCACACATGCTAACACTGAAAAGGAGATTTCCAGAGATGGGCACTTGAGACTTGGTGACTTGGACTCGAGTCGACTCGAGTCCCTGTTTTGATGACTTGTGACTTGACTTGACAAAAACATAAATGACTTGAGACTTACTTGGACTTGGAAGTTAAAGACTCGAGACTTGACTTGACTTGACTTGAGAGGTGATGACTTGGATGACTTGTTTGTGTTTGTCTGTTTAAATAATGAAATCATAACGTAACATTGTCCAAGTTTCTCTGTCTGTCCGGTATGCGTCAGTCAGTCCATGGCGAGTGCAAGCTGGAACGGCATTAAAGGTGGAGGAGACGGAGAGAGGAGCTTCCCATATGGAAAAATAAATGGAAGAAACATATATGAAGTCCTGTTGCCTCCAATAGCAAATCTTTATGTTTTATATGTATTGTATGTCTTATATGTAAACTCTTGAAAGTGGCCCCTTTCATATTCTTCTCATATAAGTGAATTAAGCAAATTATATATAAATCAAGTAAACATCATGTATGTAGCATATAAGGAAAGTGCATGGGAAATTGTATTTTCCATACATGTTCAATATAATGTTTGTCATTTTTTATTATATGAGACATATGCTTTTTATAGATGAATATATGCCATTATATCTCTGTTTTTTGTATGTAAAATGCATTTAATTTAAAAGAAAAGTATGCTTTCTTTATATGTTTTTTCTAAGATTGTTATATGTCAGCCAATTAATATTACCATATAGGTATAAAAAACATATACATTATATATATGTTTTTAGTATGTTAAGTGTATGGTAAAATATACTTTCTTTATGTTTTTTTAATACAATTTTTATATGTCCGACAATAAGAAATTACCATAGCAGTATAAAAAATATATATACTTTATTTATACAATTTCATACAGGTTTCTGTTGTCAAAAACGTTGTTAATAATAATAATAATGATAATAATATTTGTGCTTTTCATACAACTATTCACCTTATGTAGAAGAGACCGTCTGGCTTGAGAGACTAACAGGAAGTGTAAATACAATCGGAAGTTCCGATTGTTCCGATTGTATTTACACTTCCTGTGACTCATACACCTAGTCTGACTCATAATCCAAGTCAAACTAGTTTGAGCAGGTAAAACAGCAAGCATTTTGAACAGTAAGTCGTGATACGATGGGTCAAGTGGGCGGGGCTATATGAGGTGAATAGCAACAGTTTTCTTTTCACACTTGGAGCAACTGCAATGTATGACACCACACAAAATCAACGAGTAAATAGATGAGACATGAAAGTTTGTTAGTAACTAGGAATTGGCAGATAATTTACTAATACATTTAAATTACACAAGATTAATAATTAATATACAGTACATTCATTTCAAAGAATTCTGAATAAATAAATGGCTTAAAGGGGATTAGGGAATGTCACAAAATATGCCCAAGGACACTTAAGGACAGTTGACAGTTGGACAGTCATTATCTACTCACCCACATGCCAGTGGAAGGTCAGGTGAAGTTTTTTAGTCCACAAAACATTCCTGGAGCCGACACAATTTCTTTTCTTTTTTTTATACAGGGGTAGTCTCACTGAGAGCAATGCTCTCTTTTTCAAGAGCGTCCTGTTCACATTCACACACACACACTCACTCACACACACACACACACACACACACACACCTGGAAGCTGACCAGTACCACCTGTCCAGTACTGATCTGTTGGCCACTGAGCAGCTCCACTGGAGCAGTTGGGGTCAAGGGCCTTGCTCAAGGGCACCACAGTGGTGGTAATGAGGGAGGGGCAAGTGCTGCCTTTTCACTTTCCCCACCCAGATTTATCCTGCCGGTCCCGGAGATTGAACCGACGACCTTCCGGTCACAAGCTCGCTTCTCTATCCATTGGGCCAACATTGAAGTGGATGTGAGCAACTTTCAAACTTTCTCGTAATCCAAGTGTCTGAAAGCCCTGAGATGCCAAGTTGACTTGAAAAAGACGTCCTTTACACAATGTTTTTCGCTGAAATGTTCATAGCTACGTAGCTCCCAGTCGTGTCCATGTTAAAGGAGAATTCCGTTTTTTTACACCCCGGACCTTATTTCCAGCTTAAAATATTATGTTTTACTCACCCAGATAACTTTGGTATCATTCGGATCCACATAGAAAATATTCACATCCGAGTAGAGTCCTGGAACAGTCCAAAATTGGCGAAAACGGGACATACAAAGTACACACTGTAACTAACAATTTCTGCAATGTAGCGGTTCATATCCTCATATCATCCATAAACGAATGTGAATCTGTCTATTCTCCTCCGGGCTGCCTCGGTTTCCTAATCCGGGGTCTGTGACTCCAACAGAGGCATTCCTCGTCTGTGGGCATACAGTGGGTTATAGCGTCTACAGGAACATCACCACCAGTCACCATTTGTTCTCGGCCGTGCAGCGGCTTGTTCGTCCTTGGCCTGTTGTTCCTCTCTCCTCGTCGTCTGCTCTTTTCAAGAAATGCCGCCAGTGCGCGGTGACTCCCTAGTAGACAAATCAGTCAGCAGGAAACTCACGAGACTTCAGTGGGACTTGAGCAAGAGTTGGATTCACAGACCACGGATGAGGATATTGAGGCTGCCCGGAGAATAGATGGATTCACATTCATTTATGGAAGATATTATGAGGATATGAACCGCTATGTTGCAGAAAATACGTTATTTACAGTGTGTACTACATATGCCCCGTTTTGGCCAGTTCTAGCACTCTACTCGGACCTGAATATTTTCTATGGGGATCCGAATGAAACCAAAAATATCTGGGTGAGTAAAACATCATATTTTAAGCTGGAAATAAGGTCCGGGGTAAAAAACCAGAATTCTCCTTTAAAGCTCTGAACTAGTGCACAAGCTTGAAGGTGCATACATGCTGCATGCACTCTTCGTCTGGATCTCAACTGCTCCGTTGAATTCCAGGTGTGTAGCAAACACTTTTCACAAAAATCCAGGAAAGAGAAATGGAATTACTCGCGCACCCACGTTGCTCAAGTAGAATCTGCAGGTTCTGGTTGTTTGAGGTGATGTGAGAAGAGACGTCCAGCGGTCGTCAACGAACACACCTCGGTTCTTGGCAGTCGGGGATGGAGCCACGGCTATGTTCTTCATGTAGCCACAATGGAAGAACAGGATCTGCAGGGGTCCTAGTGAGAACAAGTGTGGAATAGAGAATAACCAGAATTAAAACTTTATATGGGTGCAAGGGCCCACCAATAACACTGTGATCATGAACCATAGATCGCAAGAACAAAATAAAATTAAAAATAAAGTACCTTGAGAAAGAACATATATCTGATCTGTGATAAACCATTGACTGAGGTATAAATATAACAAATCACCATAAATAAGTCATAGTGAATATTTTTCATCAAGTTGAATTTTAGTTGAATACAAAATCAAACTTACGAGGTGCTCTTTGACTGGTTTGCCCACATCCTCCCTCAGGCACATATGAGGCACTTCACCAGGGACTCTCTTCTGGTATTCTAGTCCAGGGCGAGCTCTATAGCTCTCCCTCGCTGATTTTGAAAGTATTTTCTCTACGGCTGTAGCCTCTGGTGAAAGGGAAAATTAGGATTAGCGACAATAATGTTACTAACACAGAAACACGTTGGCCTCTGACATTGTATAGGTTTCCTTTATGCCTGTTGAAAACAGAATTAAATATGATATTTTAATGGCCATCATGTTCATTTTAAATGGTATACGCATTACGCAAGTGTTGTACAATCTAAGACTGCATGCATAGCTTGTAAATGGGCAAAAACAATGGAAATATGAGTGAAAATGGCTAACAGCAACATATTTGTTGTTTTTTCTGTTCCCCCCCCCCCCCCCCCACCCCCACCACCATATTTTCTCCCCAATTGTACTTGGCCAATTTCCCCCTGCTGCCCTGGCAGGACGTAGCACGTGGGAGGATCACGCTATTCCCACCAGATCCCTTTTGCCCTGACCAGAGGAGGCGCTAGTGCAGTGACCAGTACACATACAACTAATCCGTCTTCCCACCCAGACACAGCCAATCGTGCTTGTATGGACGCCCAACCAAGCCGGAGGTAACACGGGGACCGCGAACCTGCGACCCTCGTGTTGGTAGTCAGGGAATCTACCGCTACACTACCCAGAAGCCCAACAGCAACATATTTGTTGAGCCTGGTAGTTGGTAATAAACACAAGATCAATAGTATTGCCATGTACATGTACAGACTGACAACAGGCAGTTCAGTTAAGTTGTGGACCAGTGTTGTCATTCATGCACAAATTACATCAATGGTCCACAACTTAACTCAAATCAATCAAATAAATAACTGTCAAACTAAATGAATGTCTGGAAAAACTGTTTCCAGTTTTCAGATGTGTGAGATCATGTCCAAAATAAATCAGCCTTGTTTTTGGTGACTTTCTCCTTTAAGCTTGAGTATAAATTCCAGTGTGGTCATATTACCTTTGTTGTGCTAGCCTATGGAATTTGTTTGGTCTGTTCCGTCACCTTCTGGAGAGATGTCGGCAACAGGACTCCTGTGTTCCTGAGGATACCAAACGACAACATAGCAAATCAGCAAAAAAGCACAGTATACCAGGATGCATTGTACAATACAAACTATAACCTGATTACACTAAGTCTACTGTGTACAGTAGACTGTGTAATTAAAAATTATAATGTAACACAGGTAATCAGTGATGTTGGTGTTAAGGGCAGTTTATAGTAGTGATTTATGATGCTTGCCACCAACCATGATCATATTAATTAATTCTCTCATCAATGTCCATTGATAGAATATGATCATGGTCAGTGGCGACATCATAAATCACAGTAAATTGCCCTTTACACTGTAGGTCAAGAGAACAGTGGGAAAAAGAACAAAGAAAAAACACAGGCTATTTAGTTGAAAGCAGCCAATCCTAAATTCACCTCGGTTTCTTATCTTCTGACTTCTCTAACATGCCTGCTTATCAATGGTTCCTAAACATACATTTTAATAATTATGGCCAATGACATGCTATTTTACATGGACGACATCAGTACATTATACTGTAGACTTGAGCTAGCTCAACATGCTAGCTAAACTAAACAGGCCGTCATCAGCGCGAGGTACATTTGCACTGGGGTAATGGCGTTAGCTACTAGGTTACTCAATATTCAAACTAGCAAAACTATCTAACAGAACACTAACCTGGCCTTACCCTGCTAGCTGGCGCTCAGTATAAACGAGGAGCGCCCGGCGGCTAGCAGGAAAGCCTGGCCCTGGTATGTATCAGTCCCACTGGCTAATTATTAGCAACATTCGGCAACATTGGCTAAGCGGCTAAGGGTTAGCCTACAAACTAAACGTTTTGCAATATCCTGCATACAGTTAAAATATAAAGGCATGATCGTGTAACACTCACCCAAGCAAGGGCTCCAGACTGCGACCATTTCGCCGTATTAACCATTTCTTGACTCTGGGGACAGCTAACGTTACAGCATGCCGCTCAAATTCAAACAAACAGTCCTGTCAAAGCGAGTCAAACACACGGACCAGACTTCCGTTGTTACCCTTCAAAATAAAGGCGTAAAATGCTCTGTAGTGTAACTGAATTTAACCTAAATCACTCTGAGCCATATTATTACAGACGGTTTTAACTTGCCAACATAAACATTCTACAGTGATGGCTCTGAGGTCTAACAAACCACACCGTTTTACTTAATATGAAGCTAGCTAGCTAGACAAATTGAATGAGATGGCCTAAAAGGCTTTTCTTTTGAAAACGCGTGGTGTGCCGTGAGTGTGTATCTTTCCATTTGTCATGTTCTCATAACGTGTGTGTGTGTGTGTGTGTGTGTGTGTGTGTGTGTGTGTGTGTGTGTGTGTGTGTGTGTGTGTGTGTGTGTGTGTGTGTGTGTGTGTGTGTGTGTGTGTGTGTGTGTGTGTGTGTGTGTGTGTGTGTGTGTGTGTGCGTGTGCGTGTGCGTGTGTGTGCGCGTGCATGCGTGCGTGCGTTTGTTTGCTTGTTTGTCTGGTTTTATTTGTCAACCAAGCTCTTTGGACATGTAATGTTTTTTTGGCATGTTTTGGCATGCTTGGAGATTTATTTTCATTTATTGACAGCTAGATTTTTACTGAAAATATTTCCCCCAAAATGGCCAGTCCTACACATAACATAACAGCAGGTTAAATTATATAATTTAATTAATTTTTTAATTAATTTTTAATTTAGTTGTGGCAGTGTGGTAGAGCCTCTGGAGATGATCCTGAGGGCCCTCCATCCATTGATTTCAATGCACCCCTGGTCGGATTGGGCTGAAAATTAGCATGGTGGTGGGTTATGATCCGGGGAAGGTCATGGGCAAGGCATCAAGTCCTGGAACCACCTAGAAAGTCCTGGAAAGTTCTGGAAACCACCTGGAAACCACCTATACGCCCGCACTCTAGGTCAGATGTCGTAACCTCTCATTTTACTTTTTAAATATACTTTATTAAATTATTCAGTCAGGGGTAACAAACATTTACACTAATATATATTTTATATATATATATATATATATATATATATATATATATATATATATATATATCTAATATATATATATATATATATCTATATATCTAATATATATATATATATATATATATATATATATATATATATATATATACCGGTAGTCTATTAGAAGGTGAGCAGTTGCCAGGTTGTGGGTCTTTTTGTTCTTATGTCCAGTGTTCTTTGTCTTTTAAGTTCCGATATGATTTGTTTATAGACCACTTCACCTGGGATGACAGCTTAGTGGATAACTGTGGCACACTTCGTCTTCCACAATTTTGCTGCGACCACACAAACAATTGTCCAGAAAAAGTCCTGGTGTGGTCCTGGCATTATTCCATTAAAGACACGATACATCACGGCATTATAATTCACAGTAATATTAAAACCAATACTTTCCATTTTCCCCCACACATATGTAGATCTCTCACATTTTAGGAGCAAATGCTCTATATATCTTAAATGATAGAAAACATACTGTGCACTTATTCTTCAGTATTATATTTGAAAATCACTCCAAACAGCCAAGATGATCTCATTCGATTTTTCTAGTTTCATAAGTAAAATGGTATGGTTTGTCTTAGACCTCCCAGGCCAGGCAGAACCATCAGGAGGACCAGGTCTGTCCCCCGGGCCACATAATGCCCAGGTCTGCGTTAAAGTGTTGAATGAATGGACGGATAGACTGACACATGATATTGAGGCAATACAGCTGACCAAAAATCTATATTAATTCAATGTTGTCTTTTCAACATTGAAAAAGCACAGAATTAGACTATCAACATTGATTCAATGTTATTATAGCCTTGAATATTCAACCAACAAAAAATATTATTATGATGGAATTCCAACATTGAATCAATATCATCTTGCTATCTATCCATCCATCTATCCATTTATTTTAATGTAAGATGCAGGATGTCCTGCGCACAATATTTTTTTTTATGGCAAAGGCATGACCTGCCCTACTCTGCCTCTGATTGGCTTATACCCTGATATTTTACCCTAAGCCTAACCAATCATCACTCCTCATGGCTAAACCCAGCCATGCCTTCACCATCCTAGATGCCTTCTAAAACAATCCTAAGATGGCAAAGGCATGACCGTCCCTATTCTGCCTCTGATTGGCTTACCCTAACCTTAACAAATCTCCTAATGCCTAAACCTAACCAACCGATCTTCCCATTTGGAGGCGGATCCAGAGTCAGCTGCTATCTGGGTACATAATGTCTTATACGTTGTTTTTTTTAAATATCAGGTGGCAAGCTCGGGCTTGGGCAGATGGAGCCCCGGAAGTGATACTAAAAGCTGTAGTTCCTCGAATGGCCACTTGAGGCTGGCTCCAAAAGGGAATCGTTCCCAATTCGCCCCCATGTTAAAATGCCTGACTTTACAACTAGATTAAACATGTTTACAGCCTGATGCAGCTACGGCTCTGTGGGAAACCCTTGATCTTGTGCCATCTCGTGCGAGCTGCGCAAGAACCCCAAGATGGCGATGGCCACACTCCCAGCTTCAAAACTGGGATGTCCAAAAATCAATGGGTGATGTTACGATGACTTAATTTTTTGAACACTTGCAAGATTTCGGTTTCACTATGGTTGCCCAACTCATAGAAGTTTGATAGTACACAAATCTTCTAAGGATCTTGTATGTGGATTTACTGTTATATATATTTCTTACGAGTTCCCAAATCATATAAGTTTCATTTTCCACAAATTTACTAAGAATATTGTATGTAGATTTACTGTCATATATAGTTCTTGTAAGTGACCAAATTATATAAGTTTCACTTTACACAAATTTACTATGGATCTTATATCTGGTTTGACTGTCATATATATTACTTACATATTACTTACAAGTTTCAGGTAAAACATATACAAATTTAGTAAAATCTTTTCCATATGGGTTGACAGACAGCCAGTCATCCAATCACCACAATCCCATAAGGAGGATCATGACTGAGTCATCCAATGACAATTATCATCCAGTCATGCTCCTCCTTATAGCATTGTCGTGATTGGATGACTGGCCGTCAATCAATCATCTCACTGGATTGCACACAGCTGCAATATTCTTCAAACAGGCAGAGGGGGGCGGAATCCAGCGGTGGGCCAGCGCAGGCTTGTAGAGACTATCGGTTGGATCTGTAGACTGCGAGCACGCCAAGAGATCTTAAAATATTATGCACAAGCTTGCGCAACACGGTCTCCAAAGTTCCCAATCATCCTACAACTCATTCTAGTTGTGAGATGTATATATACCCCCCCTAAAAATGTGCTTTAGACTTAGGGTGTTAATTCAAATAGTAGGGGAGAGTGGGGTGAGTTGTGCCAGTGGGGAAGTTGTGCCACCCCTTGTATCTAGAAAACCATAGAAGAAATTGGTCATCTGACCACACATTTTTGAAGAGGCATCCATTTTACTCACTCTGCAAAGAAGGGAGGCAGATGGCACAAGAGCTAAGCACATTTAAGTTCAAAAAACTGTTTTTTGCCTCTCAAAGTAATTTTTTTTATGATCAAGGTTTATTGATTGTTGTGTCTGAACAATTATAGACAAGCTTGAAAACATTTCACACATGTGTTAGTGTTTTAGTAAGCTACAATATGAGGCTATACTGTTAGCATGATGTTAGCTCCAAACCAGCTATATGATACAAGTTTGTTAAAATGGTGGGGATGGGGTGATTTGTGCCAAAAGGCCTGGGTTAAGTTGTGCCAGTGCAGTTGCAGTTGATTTAGTGAAATTTTATTTCATTTTGTTCTTAAATTTTTAAATAGACCTTGTTGAAGAATATTGCAGTATTGGCAAGTGTAGCCTGGCTCTGTGATAGTTGATTTTGTTCATTTTGAACATAATTTTTATTTCTGAAAATGTTAAATATGTAGGTCAACTGCTGCTACCGTTTAGCCTTGTTTAACCCTGTTATAGTACACTGGACTTTAGTGTTATCTTTATTTTGTCTTGCTTTGATATAGCATTACAGTATATGAGATGAAAATGTTCTGTTTTACTTCAGTAATCAATGGCACAATTTACCCCAACGTATTCTCTCCAAAGGCACAACTCACCCCGCACCGGGGGCAAGTTGTGCCAAGAGACCACTTTTTTAAGAATAGCCATATTTTTTTAACAGTTTATTTAAGATCCAAAGGGAGTGTTCCCAGTGGTGCACAACATCCTGAAATATATTTACATATTGTAGTTGGAGGCATTACTGTCATGCCCTCACTTTAAAGACACCTCAAGTAAAAAGTGGCACAACTCACCCCACTCTCCCCTACATTTTTTAATTTTAATTTTGGCCAACATTGAAATATTACAACTTGTGGTAAAAAAATTGGTAAAAATAAATATTACTATCTACCACTTATTTAGCTTAATTTGGTTGCTTCCTTGTCAACCACAATGCATCATGGGACATTATGCAAATGTATGTGTCAGCCCTGGATTGGAGGGGGGAGAGGAACATGTTGTCAGCTGAGTGTGTGTGTGTGTGTGTGTGTGTGTGTGTGTGTGTGTGTGTGTGTGTGTGTGTGTGTGTGTGTGTGTGTGTGTGTGTGTGTGTGTGTGTGTGTGTGTCTGTGTGTGTGTGTGTCAACAATGCTTTTCTGCACTGGCATATACAGTATATGCTAGGTTTCCAGCCTTGTTTATATTAATATGTTTTGATTGAGAAGAGGTAAATACTCTAAGTTTAAGCTATTTGTTTTTGTTTGATTACATTGTAGTATGTCAGCCTCTCACTAATTCACTGTTTAAAACTGACGTGGCAGATTTTTTTACTGAGAAGCAGTTCAGAAATAAATAAGCGTTTATAAAGTTATTTGACTTTTGTTTGATTACATTTATTTCACTGAATATCAATTATTAGAACACAAATTAAATTCGTCATACTTTTTGAATGGGTTAGATACTGTAAATTGGCCAATAATATCACCACTATTAGACAGGTATTAATACCATGTCTTTTTTCTTTATAAAGAAAGGTAAGACTGCAGTATTTGGGCGTGGGGAAAAAAAGTGACTTGACTTGGGACTTGACTTGCCTTAACTAAGGACTCGACTTGACTTGACTTGACAAAACCTGTGACTTGACTTGACTTGACTTGCCCAAAACAAAATGACTTGGGACTTGCTTGAGACTTGGACCAAATGACTTGGGACTTACTTGAGACTTGGACCGAAGTGACTTGGTCCCATGTCTGGAGATTTCTATCCCAACGTTTTCATGGTCAAGGATTACAATGATACCATATAGAACATCATAAACTGTTAAAGTGACTAATCAATGGTGAATTTGATGACGTTGTGAGAAGGAAATGACAGTATCTGATAACCGATGCTATAACTTCAAAGCCAAGATGTTTTGATGAGTGATTTGACTTATATAGACCTTTTGTTAAAATAGCGCCCAGGACCCTCCTAAAGATCCTGGGATTTTCCTTGCCAGATGGCCAAATCCAAGATGGCCACTGGCGCCATGTTAAAAAAATTACTTTTGACACAGAGCACATAGAATTATGTATGAAGACACTTTTCGGTGTAAGTCAACCACGAGGAATCCGATTCTGACATCAGTTTGACATTATGGCATAGTTTTGACCCAGAATTCCAAGATGGCTGCCATCCAGTATTCTGGAAATGTAACTTTTGAATGGGAAGGTATACTGTGTGTTTGGGGTTTACCACAAGGAAGGAGATTAACAATGGTGGATGTTTTGGGAGTCATTTCAGAATTATGTTCACTGAAAAGATGTTAATGTCAACACCCATTTTACCTTGGTACTGCTGTACCAACTACCCCCAGGATTTCTTGCATTAAAATATTTAATGAATGTATGACAAGATAAGGGACAGTCCGTTATTTATGAGAGGGGGGGGTATGGTGCAGGGGCGACTTTGTTTTCGTTTTTTTCCTTCACCCTCCCCAGATCTATAAATATTTTTCCATGTCCCTCCCTGAGTGACTGGAGATAAATGCATGACCCTCCCTCCACCATAAATAACCACACTTTATCATATTCACACCAAAGGTATAGAAAATATGACCTTTTCCGATGATTTGGCTATGTTTGATAGCGCCCTATGACATCAGGGGAGAGAGGGGGCGGGGGGCATATAACGTTTAGTACCCAGCCCATAAACGCCTCATCTCCTAGTTATAAAGCCGATCACCCGCTCAGTACCGCTCAGTCCCGCTCCAGTTTCAATCACAACATGTTCGAAACAGAATGCATCGGTGCGTGGCTAATTGAGCCACATGTGAAATCTCCCACTCCCAGCATGGATTGAGGGTAATACATTGACAAGAAATAGCAACCAAATCAGCCTAAATAGGCTAAGTGGTAGATATAAATAATGTTTATGTTAGCACAACATGCAATTGTAGAACATTTCAATATTGGACAAAATAAAACAATAAAAATCAAAACACAACCCTATGTGAAACATGTATGTAATCCAGGTGCTATATATATCCCTTGCAGATTTAACGTTATTTGGATGAGTGACACTGATGCACTGTGATGTCCGCTCCAGCCTCCAATAAGACTTGGCTTACTTCATGTGCCCGCCCACTATTTTCTTGCCAGCTGCTGCGAGAGAGAAGGAAGAGAAACGAGCATGCAGCCGACTCTGCTGAGCTCATGTTATTTGTAGTGAGCAATGCCCATTGCCCAGGCGTTTAAACGCAAATTAAAACACCCTGGCCTTTTTATCTCTTTTATTCTTTTGAGCGGAGTGGTGAGTGCAAGCGGGTGAAATCTGTATCGAGCGGCGAGCGGTCTGGAGCGGAGTCCAGTCACCATACAGGTAAACCATAGATATAAATAGGGGAGTAAACACGAATTTTGGAACGAAAAAACGCATATAAAAATATATACAAAATACAAAAAATTAAAGTTGTATAACCCTCCCTAAAGCCAAAATAAAAAACACAAGCCCATCCCCAGTACTCAAAAAAATATTTGATACCCCTCCCCCTTTCTGCACCATACCCCCCCTCTCATAAATAACGAACAGTCCCTAACTAAAATAAGCTCTTTTTATTAGCTGTAGCTATAGATTCTGAATCATCAGATTCCGCTCATCATCTTTAGCCAAGTATGTTGTGTCATACCAGTCGATCACACAGATGATATGTCAACATCACCATGGCGGGCAAGGATAATGGATGACACCTTGTGGACATAGTCCGACCACTTGTATGGGGTGCCATCTTATGTCTGCCGATCTCTTGCTGATGGAGTTGCCATCCTCTCTAGATCATGCCCATGTCAACGAGAGTGATGTAGGGTTCTTGCAGCCCTACAGATTGGAGATAGAGCTTCTAGATGCGCTTGCTCTTCTGCATCTTCCTGTATGTGATGTTGGAGTTGAATAAGGCCACACATTCATCAAAAACACAATGTTCCAGCAACTCGTGGAGGTTTACAAGTTGACCACAACCAGGTCAATCACTGCCTTGGAGCGCTCCACTCCATCTCAGCAGCTCCTACCTTGAGTTCCTCCCCGGGTAGTCTCGCTTGCCAGACTCCCTCCCTACAACGGCAGAGTCTGGCTGCTAATACCTCCACCCTGGTATAGGGGAAAAAGGCTCCGTTCACCTTTACAACTATCCACCAAAAGTATCAAGCAGGCCTGCTTTATTGCACAATCCAGATCCAACCGTTTTCAGCATGTAGCAACGAGCTAGCATTGTTGATGTTGTTTCACAGTGGCACAGGCATTTGAGATAGACAGATTTGACACGGAGGGAGTGGAAACGAAATCCATAAATGGTCGCCACCAGTCAGTCAGAGCGGGTTGGAGCATGCATGCAGGGAGGAGGGTGGAAGATGATTGTGATGCTGCAGACGCAAAGTGCTGCTGTGTGTAAATTCAGCTTGAGCAGGACCCTGGCCATTCACACCAGACGCACTGCTTTGCTCCGCGCCGTTGACAACTTGTACTGACTTCCATCTGGCTTCACACAATCACTCGCGGGTCTCACACAAAAATAGATCAGACGCCGAAACAATCTCTGCATGGGGCGAGCCGGCCGCATCACGGCTGGGCTGGTCTGACTGAACGGTCTAATGTGCTAACAAGTGCGCCAAAATGAAACTGGCTGCGCTTCCAGATGCTTCGTCACTTCAGCGTCTGGTGTGTTTGCACCTTTTCGCATCCATTTTGAGCCATGCCTGCAAGCATGAGTTCAACTCCTTCCCGTTTGACCTGGCCTCCCCAACCCTCCGCACCCTACAGTCTGCCTGCCTCTGATGAACTCATTGCAGACTTAAAATCAGCCCATGCTGCAGGAGAGGAGAAGTTGACCAGATTCTTGCAAGTCCCTTGGGCCCCATCTTCGCAAAAGCGGTACGCCGCGCGCAATGCAAATTGGGGGCGTGCACAAGCACATGCCTGTTATAATTTGACTGGACATAGGCCTGCCACAATCAGGCGTTTCTGTGCAGAATACGGGGCAGCACCTCTTACGCGCTAAAGGAAAGCACCTCTTACGCGCTAAATACTCCGCTGCGCTTGAGCGCACCATAATCTCTATGCTGTGCAGCGCAGCGCAGAGTAAAATTCCTTTTGGATATGTCATTACACACGGACGTGCCACGCCAGGACATCAAATTCTGCTGCTAAAATTGGATATTAGCAGATAATTCAGTGAGGCAATCAACTATAACTGAGAAACTTTTATCACATCGCAAAGAGGGAAATGAATTGAGAAAACTTGTTGGACAATGGACATAGGCTATTCACCTTCACCTATCCCATAGTCTCGCTGGCCAGCCTCCCCTCCCACGCAGGTCTCCATAGTGGGATTGCAATGGGCGGCGCTTAGCGGCAGTGCCCTTGGAAAATAGTTTCCAACAATCCAACTTGCCCTTTTCAGCGTGTAGCAACGAGCTAGCGTGTAGGTTTCTGCCGTTAGCTTGCTAGCTAGTTAGCGTTGTTGTTTTCACTGAGGCGGCAGGGCACTGTTTACAGCGACAGGGAGGAGGGAGCGGAAGCTGCTCTGATTGACGTGGTCGGAGCCAATGACAGAGTTTGTAATAAGCCGGGAGCAGACATCCGGCAGCCACTGAAACAGTCGCTCCAATGGGGAGCAGCTGTAGAGCAGGGGAGGGCTTGTCCCAGTTGCCTGTTTCCGTGGCGCCAGACTCCTCTCCCGGTAGGGAGGGGAGGCTGGCCAGCGAGACTAACATAATTATGAAATTACCCTCAAAACACAATAATTGTCATTACTAAACCATGTTTGGTAGGCATGGATTTGCAATTAAAATAGCTATAATTCACCATTGTTAATCTCTGTCCTTACTCTAAAAATGGTAAACCCCAAACACCACATACGTATATGTTGCCATTCAAAAGTTAAGTTTTCACGCTACTGGATGGCAGCCATCTTGGAATTCTGGGTCAAAATTATGTCAGAATGTTAAACTGATGTCAGAATCAGATTCTTTGTGGTTGACTTACACCGAAAAGTGTCTTCATACATTATTCTAGGTGCTCTGGTTCAAAAGTAAATTTTTCAAGTTTGTACCAGTGGCCATCTTGGATTTTGCCGTCTGGCAGAAAGTCACAGGATGTTTGGGAGGGGCCTGGGGGCTATTTTAACAAAAGGCCCATAGAAGTCAAATTACTCATCAAAAAATGTTAGCCAGAGAGTGGTCATGGAATTGAGGTTATAGCATCAGTTATCAGAAACTGTTTTTTCCTTCTCACATCATTAAATTCACCATTGATTAGTCACTTTAACAGTTTATGATGTTCTATATGGTATCATTGTAATCCTTGACCATGAAAACATAGGGATAGACATCACCTTTTCTGTGTTATCATGTGTGGTTCAGGAGATATGATGCAAACTACATAATTCACTTACGGCGGAATTAAAATGGCCACCACGAGGCATTTTTGTGATGGCTTAATTTCTGAAGATTTACGGGGCCCCAAACTATAAGCGTACCAAATTTCATGCTTTTATGAAAAAGCGAACATGATTTTCACATATCATCTGGACTAATACACAGAAATCAGGGTTTTGTCATATGGGAGAAGGTTTTTTACAGAGTGATAACTATCAATAAGCTACCAGATTGGCAGGGTTATCATACCAAAATGTAAACTAGAGACATGTAGGAAGACAAAAATACAAAAATTGCGCGGTCCCCTTAGGTGGTACCGATTTCACCATTGGCCCATGGACTAATTGCATTGTATCCTTCTCAAAACACCACTGAATTCACCAAAACACCACTGAATTCACCATTAACTATTCATGTGAACAGTTTATGATGTTGTATACAGATGCAGCCACTCCCGTCGTGACAGATTTTTTTCATTACTTTGTGCTTGACGATGCGGTGACGTTTTTGAGATGGTTTGAGATGTGAATAATGGCATTCAACCACTAGGGGGCCCTCATAGTCCATAATGTGTCTCTCACTGTTGCAGCAGTTTCAAGCTGCGGGGTCACAGTCCACGCAAACGTATTTGTTCTTCCGGTTCAGCGCTAGTTGTCCTATGTCCTATACTAACATAGCTGCTAGTTATGTTATATGGCAGTAAAATGCTACAGAATGACCAAATTGATATAACTTTTAACCATTTCGAGTAACAATGTTTCCATACGGATCACCAGCGTTAGTTTGTTTATAACGTGGCTATATTCATAACGTTTATATCTCGGATGCGTTATATACTGTCTGGTTAACGCCAACCTACAGTATGTGCCCTATCAGAGTTCGTTACGTTATTGTACAGTACACTAAACAAAACAACATGATAGCTGCAGCTGCGTCACTATACGTGTGGGCGTTAAGTTTTAATTTGGTTAATTTGGTTAAAGCATATTGTATGGTGACATTGAATCAGTGTTAGCTTAGCGCTAGCTAGCTAGCAAACACTACGATCTGTGAATAGAATCTAGAATTGGCCTGCAGCCATTTCTAACTACTGTACAGTAGCTAGTTTTTCTCGAATTGATATAACGTTACAGTACAGTAGCATGGACCCATCTCGTTATGACAGTGGGGAGATGTTAGCTTTTAGGTTGATATACATTCAGATCTTTACTACCTAACATCCGAAAAGCTAGTCACAATACTGTATTAATACCGACTAGTCACCTTTAGCTGACAGCCAAACTTTTCACCCTGAAATAGGAGGATTTACTGTATGAGTAGCCTAGTTTGATTTCTCCCCTGGTATCTATTCATTGTCACTAGCCTATGCATACAGTACATGAACCACCATCATTCAGTCAGTCAATCAATTGATCAACAACTTTATTAATCCAACTCAGGGAAATAGGTCAAATGTGAAAGAGAATCTATACTGTAAATGTTGGTCTGTAGATAAATGAAGATAAAATAATTATAGAGTTTAAGTAAACTTCTGTGGGCACTGGGCAGGGCTCTGCTAAACACTGCAGTGTATGAGATTAAAAAGTGACTTCTTCTGTTTTATATGCAGGTAGGCCTATATAACACACGTGGGCAAAATGCGGCATCCAACGTCCTCAAAGGAAAACAGAACCACCCACAAAAAGTCAATAAGACAGCATCACATTAATAAATCTAATCTGCTACATCCATTTGATTTGTATCACTATGATATCAGGAGATTAACAGGAGAAATTACCAATCACAGCGGGAGAGAGAGAGACCCGCACAAAAATCAGGAGTGTTGGCAGTTATCAGTCCAATGTGCTTTGCTTACTTTACAGTATGTAAGTCAGTATGGCCCTCTGGAAAAAAATGTTTCCCACCCCTGATCTAGGTTCATAGACTTTCAGATATCAAGTATCGAAGTAGGTTTTGAGGTGTCTTCAGAATGACCAGCTTACTGTATCGGGTCACTCTTACATGTACATTATAGTGACTACGCTGTTGTATGTTATCTGCCAAATATATTTCCAGGCTGTTAGAGGATTATAGATTATCTAACATCAGCCATTGATAGATATTCCAATGTCTTTAAAGCTCTGTCATTGTTACTTAACCCTTAGTTAATATGGAACAATAAATGAGCTTGAATCGTCACAACTCTTATGACATCTGTATATCAAATGCTTTGTCACAGAAGAAGCTTTCTAAACCCAGAAAAAGTGCCATAAATTCACACACACAGTGCTAAAACATGCATCATCACACCAAGTTCTGTCAAAACGGTCACATTTGTACAATCAAAAGGATCTGTGGGTTGATTTCCTGCCCACTACCATCTGATATTGTCAGTGTTCCTGCAAAAAAAAATCATACACAATTCATTTAAACAGATGGACATTTGCTTGCATAGGAGTTATGAGTGTGCAGTCTGTTTCCTTTGTTTACAACTTAGAACAAAACAAAACATGCAAAGCCACTTTTGCCTGCTCCTTGGTTGACCCATTCAGGAAGCGCTCAAAGTTCATGTTTCCAAGACAACAAGCAACAAGCACCACAGCTGTTTGTTTGCGGAAGCCGAAAAATCCATTGAGCAAATCAGCGCAGCGTATTTAGACCACGTGCATGCACATTGCGACATCAACTGTTGAGTGGTTAATTTACATGGACCTCTTGCCAGCCTCAAGAATGAAATTTGTGGGGGGAAGCAGGACAACTGTTACCTTTCAGAACCGGTTTGACTGCTATTCTAACAGCATACAGTGATCAGCTAATTAGATGCATCACTCACCCCCCCCCCCCCCCCCCCGCACAAAGGGCACGCACACACAGCACAGAATTAGATTTCACTCAATATAGACTTTCCTGATTTGAATCCAATCGAAATCGTTTGGCATCTTCTGAAAGATCACATACGAAAAGTGACCAAATTCACACAGTGCTAAAACATGCATCATCACACCATAGTTCTGTCAAAACGGTCACATTTGTACAATCAAAAGGATCTGTGGGTTGATTTCCTGCCCACTTCAGCAGAACTGAACGTGTGGCCTGGTTTAGTGGTGTTTGCTGACAACGCCACCTAGGTTTTTTTTGGCTAGAGCCTAGGAACTTAATAGACTCAAATATACAATGGAGGTTCGGCACAAGGGAGAGCAGTTTAAAATACCCAAGGACAGAGACAGAAGCAGCTTTTCCCAAATATAAATACCATTTATTGGTTAAAAAGTTTTCAGGGAAAAAAAAAAAAAAAAAAAAAGTTCTGTTGTTGCAAAAGCTTCATAGTTCAATGAAAATATTGTATGCTTTAAATCTAAAATTGTTCATGGATTACATTCTAATCTAACAAACCTATCAATTTAAAAGTCAAGCATGTTACCGTGGAAACAATTAAGCTTAGCCCAAAATCACAAATCAGAATGAGGGGGTCCCTGGTATATTTTCTATCTTGTAAGAGGTGCTTGGCTGACGCCAGCCAGGCTGACGTGTCCTCCACGCCCGGGCGGGGTCCGACCAGCCGCCCACAGTACCGCAGCAGCGTTCAGGCGATCCGCTGACCCACAGCGCTCTGGCTCCGTCTCCGCTCCGCCGCCGTCCGCTCCCTCAGAGCTTTGAGACCATCTTGCCACTCTTTTTGCTTTGGACGACACTGCTTACAGGCAGGCTCTGAAAAACAATGTAGAAACACAAAAATATTCTTCTTTCAGGTGACATAAATTTATGAATGTGACATATCCAAAGCGTCTTATGTTGACTATTTGTGAAGTCCCTCGGCGTGACTATACTGTATGTGAAAAGTAACAAGAGTGCGTCTGTTCCATTGTTAAAAACGACGTGTACAATATTAGGTTTGAATCAATCTGGGAACCGAGAGTCTATTTGTATTTGAAAAATAGACTCTGGGACAGCCCTACCATTTTCCCCAGCTTCCTGTACAACAAAAGCACTCTATCTCTAGTTCCACCTCCAATGTGTGTTGAGTGCGTTTCCGTTCACATACTATAACAAAGCCTCACAAATGCACATTTTGTTTCACAGTTATGACTGCACTGAAGTTCGCACTGAAACATTTTGGGAAATGAAAACAAAAAAGAGCTAAATTAATTGGGAGTTATTTTTCTTTTTACGGTAGACTTTTCTTTGTGGGAAGCGAGGGGGGGCGGGGGGCGAGGCCTGAGCGCAGCGCGGCGCGTCCATGGAGATTTTTCTATCAGCGCGTCGGGTTTTGCTGCCTGTGCCTGTAAGATCTGCGTGGTAGGCTATCAGTGGATATCTGCTGTGATTGAGTCCTCACCGTCCTCATCATCGTAAAGTCGCCTTCAAAGCATGATGTTCGATTATAACGAACTAGTTGTGTGGCTTAGCCTTCCCAAATGTTGAGGGTAGTTTTTTAGAATTTAATATATAGAATTGGGAACGTCACATTCAATTTCAAATTGCTGACATGCACTAATTTTAGCTGCCTATAACATTTGCAAAGCTGAGCTTTTCAATAGCTTTGTAAATAGCCTACTGTTCTAGAGAAAGCCTCACGTCTTTTTCTGCCTCCCCTTCCCTTCAGTTTTATCCCAATTTAGAAATGCTTCTTTCAATACACTTTTGTCTGTCTCTCACAGATCTTTGTTGTCACTCGACACTATTATTTGGTGTTGCTTAGCTGGAAACGATCATATTTTCACGCACGCACACTGTGACGAGAGAGGGACCATGAGTGTAGCCTATAGGCTACTACTGTATGCCCTGTCTGACAGCTTGCCCGCCGGGCGGAGTTGCCTCCTCCCGCTGGGTGAGACAGCTGTCTCGGTATGAACGGGCGTGCAGTGGGGGGGATGAGAGGAGCGCGAGCCGTGTGAAAACAGACGCGGGCACCAGCATTCAGGCGATCCGCTGACCCACAGCGCTCTGGCTCCGTCTCCGCTCCGCCGCCGTCCGCTCCCTCAGAGGCGGCCTTTAAAAAGAGAAAGGCTGGTGAGTACGGGTGTCGAATCCCACAGTAAGAAAACTGCAATACTGTGATTGCAGAATGCAGATTAACGTAACTTGTGGCTTTATTGCAGGAACTCCCGACTAGGCAGACAGTGACACTATATCAAGGTGAGGTACTCACACACACGTAACGGCAATGAGGCCAGTACAGTAGATATAGTGTGTGTCGGTTCACTGCTCCTCCTCTGCTGTCGGCGGGGACGTGGCTTTCGGCGGCTTGCTCTGGCTTCTCTCCCTCTCTGAGACATCAGAGTGAAATCCTGCTCAATCTGCAGACAAGATATACCTGTTAACATGGGGGCCAAAATTAAAAACAGTTCTGCAGCGCACACGCACTGCTCACGCAGACACTGTTTCAGCTGTTAGAATAAGAGCTTATATCCGGCTTCTCCAGCTGGGGGGAATGCATTCAAAATATTATGTTTGAATCAATCTGGGAACCGAGAGTCTATTTGTATTTGAAAAATAGACTCTGGGACAGCCCTACCATTTTTCCCAGCTTCCTGTACAGCGTGCCTTCCTGCCACTTCTGGCGCTCTTGGAACTTCTCTCGTACAGCCTGCATCCTTGATGGCAAATAAATTAATAAATGATCATTTCAATTGCATTATCACAAATATACACAGCAATTTAGTCATTTTAACAGTTACTAATTAAGATATACAGTACAACTTGTGCATTATGAGGAGTGTTACAATTACAGTCGTATTACAAAAGCACTATCTCTAGTTCCACCTCCAATGTGTGTTGAGTGCGTTTCCGTTCACATACAGTACTGTACCTACTAGGGGTACTTGAGCAGCTTGCAGGGGGTACTTGGAATGATTGGGGAATACATTTTACCTCCAAAAT
Source organism: Poromitra crassiceps (assembly GCF_964638095.1). Lineage (NCBI taxonomy): Eukaryota > Metazoa > Chordata > Actinopteri > Beryciformes > Melamphaidae > Poromitra > Poromitra crassiceps. The sequence goes on from NC_139626.1 coordinate 48,808,739, forward strand.
GATAAATAAATATATATATATTCCAAGTCATTTCATAAGCCCATTGTTAAAATGTGATGTGTGTGCCGCAACTAGTTCTGCTGGCAAGTGTCAACTGCTACACTGTTCTGCTACTGATAATGGCAAAAAACAACAACTAAAAAGCCCAAACACCGGCAGTTCAGTGAAACATATATTTTGTATAGATTTACTTGTATGTAATCATCAACACGCATGAGTGAGGGGTACTATTGTCATGGAAAAACAGCTCAAGGGGTACATAAGACAAAAAAGGTTGGGAACCACAGTGCTGTGTACACCATGCAATACACGCTTCTGCAGTGGGTTGCACCAGCTGTGCGTAAGTTGAAACGTAAGCTAGTTTGAACGTAGCAGTTAGTGTGGACTTTACACCCTAACTTAAGACACAGCTGCAGTGGGCATTAACGTTAGTAAAACGTTAGTCAACCCAGTGCAGTTCTCCGTTCAGGCGTTGGACCGACCAGTGTGTCAAATTAACGTTTATGTCCATCTGCCGCTAGTAAAACTGTCACCCTACAGTCCTCTGTAATAGACTCAGTCAACCACACGTGACAAAACTGCAACATAAGTCGCCTACCCACGCTCTGTTCAGAGCAAAACACACGTGTCTCAAAGTCCGCTAGCAATTTAATACTCGTGTTGCACCGACCCACCTGGCGTTAATAACTTACTGTCGATAAACCACTACAAAGAGGTTTAATTAGTCAGTCCGATGCTAACGTAGCGTTAGCATGCTAACGTAGCGTTAGCATGTTATCAGCCCAGCCTGTTCAACAGATGGCTAGCATTACATGTAGGTAACTACTACTACCTGTAATGTTGCAAATCAGTTTAACCTGACACATGTTAATCAATAGTAATAAACTTACCTGGCATTTGATCCATCAAGTGAAGAAAAGGGCTTCTAGTCAGGTTCCCAATGTTCTGATTTCAACCTTCGTTCAAAATTTTTGGAGAGTTTGTAAACTATACATTTTTGGAAAGCTTAGAGTGTGACGAAACCCAAAACCAATGTTGCCATTTTTTTTCAAAGTCTCTATGGTCGCCATCTTGCCCTTTCAAAATGGCGACCACCGAAATGAAACGCCTGCACTGGAAACCCCGATATGGCCCAGCAATGTTATTTCCTATAATAATTTTATGACTGAAATGTCATCTATAGGCCTAGTGGATGGAATTAAAAGTGGTTTCTAAAAGTTGCATTGGGCCAAGTTCGGTCGAGCCGGCGTCGATCTCTTCGCATCGCGGCACGCACACCATTGCCCCCAGTGGTTCTCTGTCCTCGGGGACGACCCACCGTTGGGCCACTGCCGCACGTCTGGCCGGGGAAGGCCCTCTACACGTTCCCCCCAATCCCCCTGATCCCACAGGTGCTAGCCAGGGTGAGGCAGCAGGGCCTGCAGCTCATTCTGGTAGCCCCACATTGGCCGTCGCAGATCTGGTTCGCGGACCTGATTGCTCTGGCGCAGGAGGCTCCATGGCTGTTGCCACGTCGAGTGGACCTACTGTCGCAGGTGGGCGGGGAGATTCTGCACCCTTCCCCACACAAGTGGAAGTTGGCAGCTTGGTTCCTGAAGGGGAACGGTTGTTAGCCCAGGGCCTACCGATGAACGTGGTACAGACCATACAGAGCGCTAGAGCTAGCTCCACTCGTGCACAGTATACTCACAAGTGGCAGTCCTTCGCGCGCTGGTGTGTGGAAAAGGACCTGGATCCAGTGTATTGTGGCATACAGTGCATTCTCTGCTTCCTCCAAGGCCTGTACGAAGCGGGCCAGTCGCCACAGTCCCTCAAAGTATACTTGGCCGCAATCTCTGCCTGCCACATGGAGACTGAGGGCAAGACTAATGATTTTACTCTGTGTGTAAAGCGACTTTGAGTACTTAGAAAAGCGCTATATAAATTGAATGTATTATTATTATTATTATTAAGACAGTGGGAAGCCTGTCTTTGGTTTCTCGCTTTATGAAGGGTGTCCGCAAGCTTCGCCCCCATACGAGGAGCGTCTTCCCTAAATGGGACTTGGTTATGGTGTTGGAGGGTCTCTCGGGCCCTCCCTTCGAACCGATTGACACAATCAGTCTGAAACACCTTTCGCTGAAGACGGCATTGCTGCTAGCTTTGTCTTCCGGCAAGAGTTGGTGACTTGATTGCCCTGTCGGTGCAACAGTCATGCATGGTGTTCTCTGATGATGAGTGCAGGGTCACGCTTCGCCCCAACCCCGCTTACCAGCCCAAGAACATTAGGGCCGGGTTCAGGTCTATGACCATAGATATGGTAGCGTTTAACCCTCCTTACTCAGATCCAATGGAGGAGAGGAGACTCTAGGCGCTTTGCCCCGTACGGGCGCTTCTAGCCTATGTGAATATGACGCGCACATTGCGCACTTCTAACCAGCTCTTGGTATGCCATGGAGCTCAGGCTTTAGGTAAGCCTCTGTCCAAGGAGCACTTGTCACATTGGATAGTTGAGGCCACGAACCTACTCTGCCGTTGGGAAGATTCCACCGGAGGGCATTAAAGCTCACTCTATGCGGGGTGTTGCTTCATCTTGGGCGCGATTGCGCGGTGTATCGGTAGAGGACATGTGTGCTGCGGCATCATGGTCAACCCACGACACCTTCGTGAGGTATTATAGCTTGGACGTGGTAGGCACAACGTTCGCTCACACCGTCTTATCTTCTTCCCGTGCGCTATGCCATGACGGCCCTTTTTCGTCCGAAGGTCGCACCGCGGTGCTTCGTTGCAGCAAGGACGGTTGTAGGTAGCATTAGTGAGAGCTCGAGCTGAAGCGAAGTAAAACGTAGGGGTTGTGCAACAACCCAGGTTTTACGAGCGAAAGCGAGAGCTCTCACTATCCAGCCTTGCTGTCCGGCTATATACTTGGCTCAATGTTGAATGCTTGGAGTGGGGTTCCCTGTCTGGCGGGCCGCTACAAAATGGCTGACGGTCGCATCCAATCACAGACAGGGTTCGGCCAGGTGATGCCTTCAGGAGCGGCTGCGGTGTTCCACGTCACCGTCACGTCACCTGGGTGGTTCGAAAGGTTAACTTTTATGGAATAAAAGGTAAGAGCATTCAAGTCTGTGCACTATGCATGCTAAAGTACGGAAGCTTTCAGATGACTCCAGAGTAACGGAGGAACAACATAAATGCTTTTCTAGGTTTGTGTGTGCTGCCTACTGCCCAAAAGGAAGAAACATTAAGAAACATTCCAGAGCTGCATTGGCACATGTTCTGCAAGTATATGGCAGAGAGTTAAAGGCTACCACCTACAGAGGGTGCCTTGGAAAAGCACATTGATAGGGTACATGTGCAAGCTCATGTTTGGGGACAGGCAAGCGTTGAGCAGCAAGTACCTTTAAATCCTCTCAAAAATGGCTACTTCAAGGCTGATAAAGGCCAGTTAAGACCCACTACCACTGATGTACTACCAGCTCCTGAGTCCAACATTGAAATGGTGAGATGCCGCTGCAAAGGAGATTGTTCAACACAAAGATGCTCCTGTAGGAAGAGAAACTTACAATGCAATGACCTTTGCCTTTGCAGTACACAATGTGAGAACGATGAGGACTCAAGATCTGAAAACCGGGATTCAGATGGCAGTGATGCTGAAGATCTTGAATTAGATGGGTTTTTAACTAACAGAAGTTAGTTATAATTGCAAATGATGAATTTCAATATGCCTTGACGTACAGAGATCTTTGTTACAATCCATTTGTTATGGATGCTTGAATTCAAATTATAAATATATTTACTTTATATTATATCCAATTGATTTTCCTTCCCTTTTTCCTTAAAGTGTTTTGAACATTTGTCATTTTTAAAATCCAAAATGGAATTGACTAAAGCCAAAATATAGATGTCCATTTCAGCCTAATCATATAATTTATGCTAATTATGCTAATGAACAAAGGTTGCATGATTTAGTTATGGCAAGACATTAATTTCTAGACATCAAAACATAGACTTAGACTCTAAGATAATTGTTCTAAGTTGCCCAAAACAGAAGATTTCCTGATTGTTACCTTTTTTAACCAAATTTATACTAATTATGCTAATTAGGAAAGGTTGCATGACTGCACTATGGTAATAGATGAATTCCTGCACATAACAAACATGGAGTTACTGTAGACTCTTAGATCATCTTTCTAAGTTAACTGGAAGCAAAGTTATAGCCATTTTCCAGTTTTCGGCAATTAATTGGCTCATTATGCGAATTACTCAAATTTCTCAACATGCAACTCTTAGCAACCAAGTTCAATTTCATCCACTAGGCCTATAGATGACATTCCATTCATAAAAGCTGATAGGAAACTACATTGCTGGGTCATATAGGGATTTCCAGTGCAGGTGTTTAATTTTGGTGGTCGCCATTTTGAAAGGCCAAGATGGCCACCATAGTGACTTTGAAAAAAATGGCAACATTGGTTTTGGGTTTCGTCACACTCTAAGCTTTCCAAAAATGTATAGTTTACAAACTCTCCAAAAATTTTGAACGAAAATACATAAGGACCTGGACTATTCCCAACTGCTTAATTATGTCCGTCATATTAACGCTACTGTAGGCTATAGGGGGAGAAAAATGGCGACCGAATCGGAAATAAAGTGGGCGTTAGTAGGCGTGACCAGGCTGTTTACTCCAATATAATTTTGTCTGGAACTTTGCGCTCACTCTATTGCCTGCAGGTAATAATTATGCTCCAAAAGGATTAAATATTACTATTTGAGAGGAAAATAATATTTACTCTGGGAAAAATACCCTCCAGTTTTTCCTGTGTACTAGGCTACTGACGGTGGACTGCTCTGAGAGGCAGGCGAATCACAGGGCGAAGTCAGTCTTTCAGAAAGCTAATCAGACGGTGTGTTTTTGCGCCTCCTGGTGGGTGAAAACAGAAGTGGACTTACAGGTGAAAAAAAAATATTCCCACCGCAGCACTGCCGCACCTTGCGCGCAGGACAGTCGCGGGGGAGTGGTCTCAGTTTGGCTGGCTGCATCTGTAGGGTGTCATTGTAATCCCTGACCATGAAAACATAGGGGTAGACATCACATTTTCTGAGTTATCATGTGTGGTTCAGGAGATATGATGAAATCAGGGTTTTGTCATTTTTTGGGGGTAGGTTTGTTTACAGAGTGATAACTATCCTTAAGCTACCAAATCGGAAGGGTTATCATACCAAAATATAAACTAGAGACATGTAGGAAGACAAAAATAACAAAACCGTGCGGTCACCTCAGGTGGTACCGATATGTCAAAATTTCAGCCTTGGCCCATGGACTATATTGCCCTTCATCGTGGCAAGGGGAACACTTCACTTCACGTCTGAAGTGAACCGGCTTGCCACTCTTTTCACATCCACGTTCCTGCACAAGTTTACACACAGTTCTGAGTACCGTAAATTCCGGACTATAAGACGCACCGGTCTATAAGCCGCAGCACCAAAATTGACTATTTTTTTCTTCTATAGGCCGCACCGGACTATAAGCCGCGGGTGTTTTGATGTTTAATTACCATATGAAAGGGTTCGTGCACAGAGAGGAATGTCGGGAAAGAGATCGCTGTTTGGGGAAGCTCCCATTTATTCAACAAAACAAGCATTACGGTAGGGTAGGCTATAGGCTATAAACTCCCATTTATTAACATTTAAACAAAATAAATACCGTAGCTATAAAAAATAAAACAATAATAATAATAATAAAACAATCCTCAAAAGGATAAAGTGCTGTAAAAACAATCAAACAATTCTCAAAAGGTTAAGGTGCAGTAAATACCGTAACTGGAAAACAAAAAACAATCCTCAAAGGATAAGGTGCTGCATGTCTCTTTTTAAGATCACATTTCAATATACGTACGTAAACATGTACCGTACTGTAATCCTTCTCTTCATCTTTTAGGTGAAGGTGCAGCAAACGGCTGTAAACATAGTCAAAGTAAAGTCACTAATCCTCGTCTTCCTCGTCTTCCTCTTCTTCCTCCGTACTGAAACCAGCAAAGTCCTCAACTTCAGTGTCGGAAACGAACAGGTTCAGGGTGGCTTCGTCAGCCACTCCTCTCTCTCCTTCGTTGTCGCTCTCAAAACCAACGAACTCCTCTTCGTCACTGTCGGAATCGAACAGCCTCTGAAGGCCCTCAGCTGTGGCGGCGTCCTCCTCTTCGTCACGCAGCAGCCCAGCCTTTCGGAACCCGTTGGTGATCGTGGATGTCTTCACACTCCTCCAGGCTGTCAGGACCCACTGGCAAACTTGTGCGAAGGTTGCCTTCCTCATGCGCCCTGTTTTAGTGAATGACTTGTCACCGCTCGTCATCCACGTCTCCCACTCCATGCGCAGCGCCACTTTAAATGCCCGATTGACACTGATGTCGAGTGGCTGGAGGTGTTTGGTCGTGCCCCCAGGTATCACAGCTGGGATACTGTTGGTGGTCTTGATGGCTGCTTTGACTGAATCGGTGATGTGAGCCCTCATGCTGTCCAGGACGAGCAACGCTTTCTTTTGGCGAAAGAAACCTCCAGGGCGCTGGACGTAGCACTGGGACAACCACTCCTTCATTACACTTTCCATCATCCAGCCTTTTTTGTTCACTTTCACGACGATACCACTTGGCATTTTCTCTTTCGGCATGGTAATCCGCTTGAAGATCACCATGGGCGGGAGCTTTGCGCCAGATGCTGTGCATCCTAGAACACAGGTGAAATTGGTTCTCTCGTGACCTGTGGTTCTCAACGTGATCGACGATTCACCTTTCTTGTTCACAGTGCGAGTGAGTGGCAGGTCGAACGTCAAGGGCACTTCATCCATGTTGATGATCTGCTCCGGTGCGATGGAATAATCCTTGATCTTCCTTTGTGTGTATTCGCCGAAGCTCGCGATTTTCTCCTGGTAGTCAGGAGGAAGCTGTTGGCAGACAGTCGTCCGCGCCCTGACAGACAGTCCCTTTCGCTTCATGAAACGAAAGCACCAAGATGGCCCACCTAGGAAATGTTCAATCTTCATCTCGGTGGCTACCGTTTTTGCCTTCAGTCGGATCTGCACCGTGGAGACGCCTCGGCCGTCTGCTCGCTGGGTCAACACCCAGTCCTCAAGGCAATCCTCAAGCTCCGGCCATCTGCTTTTGTGGCCTCTGAAGGACTTTTTCGTTTTCTTGCACTGAGAAAGTTCCTCCTGCTGCTTTTTCCAACGTCTCACCATCGATTCATTTACGCAGAGTACGCGCGGCTGCTCTATTCCCCTCTTTCAGTGCGAGTTCGACTGCTTTCAGCTTGAACGCTGCATCGTGAGAATTTCTTCGTACTTTCCCCATGGTGAGTGAGAGAGAGACTGCTCGTCTTGTTGTGGTTCCGGGCTGATGAACTTTGCTTACCGTAATTACCATATGTAAGGGTTCACGCACAGAGGGGATTGTTGGCTGTTTGATGAAGCTCCCATTTACCGTATTAGCGTAACATTTCAACAAAACAACATAACACAACACCTTTGTGTTATGTTATGTTGCACACAGTGTCCGCGGTGTGGTGAAAAGAGGGCAACAGAGGAAATTAAAACAGAAGTGGATTTATAGGTAGAAAGAGTGCTAAAAAAGAGAGATTTTATTTTTTTATTATTATTATTTTATGTATTTGGAATTTTTTTTCTGAAAAAAATCCATAGATAAGACGCACCGGTCTATAAGCCGCAGGGGCCAAAAAACGGGAAAAAAGCCGCGGCTTATAGTCCGGAATTTACGGTAGTCTAAGAGTACCGCTCTGATTTCTAACCACATGTTCACTATCGTCTTCATCCTCGCCCTCATCTACACCCACATTACTGGCTGTCTGTGTGCCCTGCTTGCTGCAGCTACCTACCTTATCAGTGCCAAACACCAGATTTTCCCATTTACACAGAGTGTTGTTTGCCTGATGTGCTAAACCGTCAATAAGATGCAAGCCACAAAATAATTCATTAACTACACAGAGACTTGCCCTCTGTTCCTCACTACACTCATCAAAACCCTCTATGATATCTGGCAGAATATTGGCTCTATAGTCTCTCAGAATTTCATTAAACTTCTTCTGTGTGTTGGCTCTATCACTCATTAAATTCTTGATCTTGGAGAAGACTTGTTTCTCACAGTACTCAACATTCACCTGTCCCCCACCACTGCTGACAATATCCTGAATCATCTCCCTTACTGTTTCAAATGTGCACTGGGCAGTGCCGGATGCCTGCTCTCTTACGCCTAAATGTAGCCTACTGCCATCCGGCAAAAATACGCCTGCAGTGCCATATTTATGCCCGTGTTTAGTCGTGGCATCAGTACACAGTGTCAGTGTCGTGTTATCTTCTCTAAGAATGGTCTCCTGCACATGTTGCATTGCCACCTGTCTTGCCTCTGTGATCATATATTTACAAAAGGTGGTACCTGGCAACTTCCCTACCTCTATACCAGCCAGCTTCTCTAGTACGATTCTGACCACCTCTGTGGCTTTATTGGCACTTACCCCTTCACTTGTCACTAAATCCATGTACACTTCCCTAACGGCATCAGTATACTTACCATGTTCGAAGGTGCTGATATGACTCTTGGCTACAAGCCTGTCTAATTCTTCACTTGCAGCAAGATGCTCACCCTTCCAAAAGTCTACCTCCTTGTTTAAAACTTGTACCTGCTCCAGTAAATCAGTAACTGTATGACGGCTCTGTTCTGCCTTCCTTTTATAGTAACCACAACTGAGAGACTCCTTTCTCTTCTCTGCTTTCATTTTTTCCATATCCTCACGAAGGTCTTGAATCCTGCTTGCTGCCTGCACTATTGCATTTACTATGCCTTTTTCCCTCCGTCTCAGTTCTTCTTTGTCTCGCTGCACTTTCTGCAACTTATTCTCCTTCCGCTTCAGCTTCTTATAAAAGTTCCTTGGCTGCTGCTGAGAGAGTCTCTCACTACACTTAGCCAACTTGGACTGTAGGCTTCTAATTTTTACTTCAGCCTCATACAGTTTTGAGTTTGTGGCTTTCTTTTCTCTATCTAACCTGTCCTTCTCAATACAAATAAGATCAAACTCTATCTTGAGCCTGTTTGTATCTGCTATCTCTCTATTCAGATCTCCTACAATCTCAGTGACATCCCTAATGCAATGAGCAGCATCATCAGTGCTGGTACTGTCTGTACTTACCTGGCGAGACGGTGGGTCTGATGACATGAGACTACTTACCTGGACAGACGCTGCGTCTGATGGTGTGAGACTAGTACTTACCCGGGGAGACGGGCCTGATGATGTGACACTAGTACCTGACTGACCTGCTACACCGTGTGCTTTTGGAAGCTTAAATACTGCCCTGCCAAACATCTCCCTGTCACTACAACCTATCTTCCTGGCGTCCTTGTGAGCTTGACGCAAATATATCCTAATATATTTTTCAAGTAGGCTACGATAACCTTCACCATGTCCCTGAGTGTCAAAGCTAAAGTTGTAAAGCAGAATGTTAACTAAGCTACGCTCATTGTTTGGCACAACCATCACTTTGACATACTTCTCTATCTCAAACATAACATTGTTGGTTAACAAGTTATGATCCAACTTCTCTGCCCTGTCAACAGTGCACTCAAAGCCTACACCCAGCTTGTCACACTCCCTGAACTCCATACTACCACTCTTAGGATTTCTTCCATGCTTGCTGCAGCTCATCTTGCCGGCCTCCTTGGATCTCTAGTAGAAAATAGGAAATACAAGGAAAATAAAATAAATACAATAATAAATAAATAATAAAATAAATAAATTAAAATGGAATATATGATGAGATTTTGTCTCTCAGATGCAAATCTGATAATATTTTTACTGATATGATTTTGTCCAGAATTCCATCTATATTTGGCTGAGAGAACAGATTATCCTGGAATCCTCTCAAGGACCACTGGTGGTCCCCGGACCCACGTTGAGAACCACTGCAAATCACAATCATGCAGAGAGAGAGGGAGAGGGAGAGAAAGGGGCCGAGGACGCTGTTTGCTGCAGCTGCTAAGCTAAGCTAAGTAGTGCTAACGGCTAACAAGACAAAGCAGAAAAAAGCAGGGTGTGATTTTCACACGGCGCACTGCACATTTCGACAAGAATAACAAAAATCCCCCAAACGAAAATTAAAAACTGACTCGACAGCGTTGTAGAGGACAAGTTTGCGAACAATTTCAAGTACTTACCTCGCTGTTTATTCAAACTTGAACCTAGTAACGAATGGACTGAAAGGAAGTGACGCGATTTTCGTCAGTATAGTGACTTGAGGGAGGGAGGGGGGAGCAGCTCTGCTCTGGCGCTAAATGAGGAAAAGGCAGGGGGGGGATTTTTACATGGCGCACTGCACCTTCTGACACCAATAACAAAAATCCCCCAAACGAAAATTAAAAACTGACTTGACAGCGTTGTAGAGGACAAGTTTGCGAACAATTTCATGTCTTTAACTCAATGTTTGCTCAAAGTTGAATGGAGTAACGAAACGACTGAAAGGAAATGACGCGATTTTCGTCAGTAGAACTCAAACCAATCAAAAGCAAACATTCACCATGACGTGTACACAGGGGTTGGCTACAATTTAAGTGACAGACCAATGGTCAAATCAAAAAATCCAGTTGGGGATTTACTCTCAGAGCCGAGGAGTGCTGCCTTTTTGGTGTGCCGTTTTTCTGTAGGCAGCCTGAGACGCTGGAATCCCCCCTCTAAACAGAGCTCGATTTAGCTTATTATTTCGGGCTTTTTCAAAATTATTTTTTCATTTTATAGTAGTAATGGTGCATATTTATCGATACAAGCAGTGTTTTTATTCCAACATGACCCAAAAGTATGTTTAATACTAGATTGCAATGAGGCCAGAATCCAAAAATCTCCCATTGTGATTACATTGGAGCGTGCTTAGAGCGAGGGGTTCGTCCTGCCTACCAAGTGATACAGTGATGCATGATTAATGCATGTGTGTACCGCTGAAACTCATAATAAACTATCGAGATCTCAGCTCTACAAGAAACTGATGTGATGTCTTTTGTTCGCAGAAAATGTTCTCATACAAACTGCTCAGTGTTTGCCACAATAATTATGTAAAGTTATGATTCTCATTTTCTTAATATAGAATACAAATGTGAAAATCTCTACACTAATTCTATATAATCCTGTTAGGTTGTGTAATGTAAGTTATATTATAGACAGTATACAGCATGTTGTTCAGATTTACATCTGTGTTATAGGATACAAATGTGAAATCTCTAATGCTACATACTAGATTGGTCCTAGATCCTAGTGTCCTCTAGACTCTAGAGAGAGAGTAGCGTCAGCGGAGGACCAAAATGCGAGACTCATTAGCCAATGAACAGCCAGGAATGTGCTATACTACTTTTGCATGCTAAAATAAAGTTGATAATGTACAATTTGATTCAAGAAAAAAAAACTTTCAAAGTCCTACATCACAAACTGTCCATTTTGCTGCAACTCGACAGTGCTGCTTAACTCATTCATGGCCAAATTAAGAAATTTACCACGAGAGGAAGGGGGTTGTGGCCACATTTACCACTGGTACAGGCTTGTGGCACGAGGCGAACAATAGCTACCACATAATATAAAAAATACACAATTGTAACATTCAATTCATTTATTTACAATCATTACTGGTTTCAGAATACATTTATCCTTCCGCCACAGAATATAGTTCCATACACAAGATCGCATTGCCCAATTTGTTTGTTTGACAGTCCCAGGTTCACTCCGTGACAACTCAAGCTCAGCCAGTTCTCTCTCCCCAATTTCACCATGTCGTTCTTTGTTCACTTCACCTTCATCTTCATCTAACCACTGCTCAAAACTCAATCCACCCAGTAAATCAAACGTTACTACGAAATCGGACATTTCCTTGTTAGAGATTTGTAGACTGACAGGCTAACAGTGGGCGGAGTCAGCACAGGTGTTCTTCATTCATCAGGGAGCGGAGTGATACTGCGGTTGGAGCCGAACTGTAGATTGTTGGCCTATTTACCACTGTTGCTAGCCAATCAGAATCCAGTATTCACTCATGCTGTTGTAGAAGACGTCTTTAACGTCTTATCAGGAATGTGCCTCCCCGCCAAAGACGTGTTTGACGTGTTTTTGTTTTTATTAGTGCAGCGCGTAGTTCAAAGACTTCCCCAGCCTGTGACATGGTATCAGGTCCCTGGCCTCAAAGTCAAGCCGACAACACGTGAACAAACAACTACCCCAGCTATTGTTTTGAAATGGAGCAGGAGGAAAAACAGAAAACGGAGAAACGCTTCCCGTTGCAGAGAGGAGAAACGCCATTGAAACGCCCCTCGGCGCACTGCACGAGCTGGTCGCCTTGCTGCAGGGCAGAGCGAACATGGATGAGTTGTTCGCGGTCGTCAAACCCGTGACCAACATGATCGATCCTGGTCCCGGACCCCGTTCCTGTGTGCCAGCCCGAAAGAGACGAGACGGAGTCACACGCAGCGGGTCGGTCATGGAGGGGCGAAGCAGAAGGAGTCCAGGCAGTGAGAGGGAATGATAAATCCAACGGGAGAAAGTAATCCAGAGATGTGTTGATCAGCGGAGGAATGAGGAAATGATCGATCAGTTTGACGGGTAATCCAGAGGGTGGTGAGGACGTGTTGAATAGCCGAGGGGAAAACGGGAACGATCAAACAGCAGGGAGGATAGGACAGGGAGACATGGACGAGGACGGGTGGACCAGAACAAAACAAAATAAACACACGAACAGCTAACAATAACGAAAAGTAAGGACGCGGGCAGAAGCGGCAGTCACAGCAGCAGACGCCAGCAGTACTCAGACCCGGAAACAACGTAACGAAGATAAAAGGGGGATCGTGTGTGTGTGTGTGTGTGTGTGTGTGTGTGTGTGTGTGTGTGTGTGTCTGTCTGTCTGTCTGTCTGTCTGTCTGTGTGTCTGTCTGCACACTCACTCACACTGAGTAAACTGTATTGTTGAATGTAAAAAAAAGCACTTCATGTATATATATATGTATATATATATATTTTTTTTTGTCATTTGTGTCATAACGAATAATATTTACATGTCTGATGTCAATACAGTTCAAAATAAAAGAATTGAGAGCGAGTTCTGCCTGAGATTGTGTCCTTTACAAAAATGGCCTTTTCTCCTGTTTGTCTTCTCAGAGAGACCTTTTTGGTGAAAACAGGGTGTATATAAATGGCTATAAGTTGAGTACAGAACATGCTAAAAGCTCACTTTTTTTTCCTGGTGAACCCAGAGACGTACATCTTCATTTTGAGGTATTGCAAATCACTTTGGTGCTAATAGATAATTTACTGTGGGTCTTGAAAGATGACCAACAATTATGAAAATCTTTGGCCTGTGCTAAATATTGGCAGTCCTAAACTGGCCATGAATGAGTTAATCCAGGACCTTACTTCCTGGAACTCTTGAGAGTAAACAACTGGTCCATTGGAGTGAACAGAGATGTCGCAACTTACACGGCTCTGGTCTATCCACCTTATCTTTGAATGCCCCGCTGTAAAATAATTATCGGTACAACTACTAAACTAAACTAAAGGCTTATAAATGACTTACAATTGAACGTTATTATAAAGTGTTACCAACAAGGTAAACTGGTGATGCTCATCAAGCATCTAAATTGAACTGTATAGTATGAAATATGAAATAAAATGCAGAATTGTCTTGAATAATGTTATAATAGACTCGTCTATAATATAACTTACATTGTACCACCCAGGAAACACAAGGGAGATCATTTTGGCTGTAGAGTGACTCGATGTTTTAGAACAACTGGCTTGTGAGTGAATTAGAGTTTGATCCCTGCAACAGTCAGTGTGTCCTGTTAAACCGGTACATGAGAACCATGAATGTAATGACTGATTGCAATTAGCAGACCAGGCGCAATGGGCGGGCTTTGGGGGCCGGGTCCACCCTACAGAGCTTCTGTAGGGTTAGAAAACCCACAATATCAACTCACTACAAAGGGGCACGGTGGCGCAGTGGGGGTTCCTTTGCCTTTCCGACATGCTGCCACTCCGAACGTTAACTTCCATCATTCGGACTGGCGGTCGTTCACCTTAGAAGCCGCAATGCCGACCTTAGGTTTAGGCGTGGGGGTGGGAGAGGTTAGGTTTTGGGTTAGGGTCTGGGGGAGGTTAGGTTTAGGCATAGGGGGAGGTTAGGTTTGGCGTGGGGGTTGGGAGAGGTTAGTGAAAAACGGGGAATATAGACCCCCTTTCGGAGTGCCGATATTTCGGAGTGGCAGAACGTCGGAGTGGCAGCACGTCGGAGTGGCAGCATGTAACCGGCGCAGTGGTAAGCGCTGTCGCCTCACAGCTAGAAGGTCCTGGGTCTGATTCCCACGGACGCTGTGAGCGCTGAAGGAGTGCGTGCCCGTTGCGTCCGCATGTCCTAGGGTGCCCACCGCCCGGGTGGGGTCGTCAAAAGGCCCTTTCTGTGTGGAGTTTGCATGCTCTCCCCGTGCCTCTTGGGGGTTTCCTTCATATAGTTACCCCACACCAAAACATGCAATATCCTGGTCGCTGATGTGGTGCGTCCTCTGGTCGTTCGGGGCGCCTGTTCGGAGGGAGGGGAACTCGTTGGAATAGCGTGATCCTCCCACGTGCTATGTCCTACCGGTGAAGCTTCCCCTGTCAGGTGAAAAGAAGCTGCTGGCTACTGCCCATGTCTCGGAGGAAGCATGGAGCCAGTTTCGGCTCTCCCCAGATCGGCAGAGGGTCTGCTCCACCTAGTGGCGGCTCCAGCCAATTGTGGCTGGGGGGGTGCTAAGGGGGGACTTAAATATTTACAGCAGGGACTAACTTTTTTCCGAAATACTATAGGAAGAATCAGCGTGACATCACAACCACCCAGAAATACGGAACCACAGCAGTTCACTATACTATGAGTTGTGTCAAACAAACGTTAATATCTTAAAACCTATTACATCACATCGCTTAATTTTGACATTCTGAGTGAGCGCAGAAGTAGCTCAAGGGTATGATATATGCATGTACTGTTAAAGTTGTGTGAACTGTTTGTTTTTCAAATTAATTGAATTTAGTAAAAAGCAACGCTTGCAAGAGTGAGACACTCAAGACTGGCTCTATAGGGTACCATTATAAAGTTGCCCCCAGTAACCTGTTTACCAACACTGATCCCTTGTATTGAAAATAATATTACAACACAGCATGCTTCAATGAGGTGAAGACCTGTGCCTATTAGCACTGGCCAAGCATGGCACTGAGTCTTCAGGACCATGGGACCACACAAGGCAACAGCCACAGAACTAAAGGACACACACACACACACACACACACACACACACACACACACACACCTGAATGAGAATTCTAACTGTTCTACCTGAAGTACTTAAAATGACCAGTCAGTTATAGAAGAAGACAATATGGCAAGACAAATATTATAAGTCTATTGTCTTTAATTATTTCAAGAAAAAGTGCATTACATGCTTTTTGATGATAGGGTAAAAGTCAGTCCACAGTTGTGTGTGTGTGTGTGTGTGTGTGTGTGTGTGTGTGTGTGTGTGTGTGTGTGTGTGTGTGTGTGTGTGTGTGTGTGTATGTGTGTGTGTGTGTGTGTGTGTGTGTGTAACCTTCTGATTTATGATTGCTCAGATAGCAGGTCAGCTAGGTGGGCACAGAGTCATGGACTTCTGCATTCTGTTTGAACAATCTGGAGAGACATGTGAAGAGAGAGAGACAGGAGAAGAGAAGAGAAAAGCAGAGAATGGGAGATGTAATTGACATGAGGAGAGATAACATCCATTGTCTCAATAAATAATTACAAACATTTGACATTTAAATCTATACTTACTGAGGACATCACAGGCGGGTCAGCTCACACAGGCAGAGAGGACAGCAGAGACGACCACTGGCAGAGGTCAGTTATAGAGGACACCTACAGTGAAAGGCAATAAAAAACATTAATGTAGTGCTACACAACACACTGTTATGCTATTATGCTATGTGATTTTCTGGTAACAGTCAATCAAATCAACAAACAAAAACATGTGTCCTCACCAGTCGCAGCAGAACGATCCGTCTGTTCTCATGGTTCACAGCAAAGCGGTCAATCACACTGTCAATGTCCAGTGCTTTGGTTCTTGTGGAACTGATAGCCAGCAGCCCCCCTTCGCCATGTTAGACAATGGTAGGCAATAGGAACATTGAACTAGCCCAATACAGCCTTATGGCACAGGCATAATGAGTCACATTGACATTCAACAAACATGATAACGATTTGCTAAAAACACAATCTGTGTTAAATCCCCCCTACTAAACGTCGTACATAGCCTATTAATCACTGTCTCCCGCATTGAATAATTGACAACAACTCACTGTCTGCCATGCATTTCCTCAAGTGAAGTCCCAATTGTGCTCAGGTCTTTTTTATGTTGCTTTCCTGGGTTTTTATTCGGTAATCCAATCTGGAGCATGATCTGGAGCAGTTTATTAGGCTACCATTTGTGACTTCTGTGTCAGAAAATGCAAACGTTTCATCGTTGACACAAAGTTAAGTTCCACTGACGCAACTATCTTCTCGAGTCGTCGTCAACTATCAAAACAATCTTCTTTCTCTCTTCTCTTCCAATACGTCTCAGAGTCCGCTCAGTGCTGTGTCTTTGTGCAGCGTGCAGCATCTAGTCTCTTAAAACAGACTGTCTCATCTACATCCGGCGAATGCAGCTATACAGTATTACCGCATTCAAGACAACTCGGACCGCCGTAAGTTTCAACACGGAACCTCCGGCCCGGACAGATTTGCGTTCACGCTGCACCTCCCGCTCGGGGGGAAACCCAAACTGTTGCTATAGCAACCCATGTTAGCATGGTAGCTACTAGTGAACAATGCTAACCGAACATGCTGAATGTTGAATTTCATACAGAGCGAAACACAGATAACACAAACACATTAACATTACATCATTAAGACCTCAAATTGTGTGTTAAAACGTCAACAAACGTCTTTATAATCATTTTGTGATTATGATTAACATGCAAGTTGCCATTTTGATGTGGCTGTGACGTCAACTCGGAGAAACCGGAGCTCTGAATGATACCCGAATTTCCGAGCTGTAATTCCGGCCTGAACGACCGTTCAATTCACTCTTTACAGGTCGGAATCCATTTTTTCCGGCGGTCCGAGTTGTCTTGAACGGGGTATTATAAAACCCCCAGAACATGCACATGGAAGTTGGGAAAAAACCCTTCAGACTGGAAGGAAGTTCGACAAAATCCGACCAATCACGACACGACTGTGTGTCCACAGAAAAAAATTCTGATTGGACTAATGAGCGGAAGACCCGCCTTAAAAAAATTCTGATTGGACTAATGAGCGGAAGACCCGCCTTTCTACTTCCCATTCCGGTTGGTGCATGATTCTCCCCCAGGAATTACAGACGGTATGGCGGGAGCATTTGAAAATTGCGGAAGCCAACTCGTCTGTTCTACTGTAAGAGACTATGCAGCATCAGGTCAGACGCAGCAACGGAGGTGTGTAAAGGCTATGTTCAAGTGTACCACGGAGGCTGGGAATTCCCACTCCTAATAGGATGAACAGCGCACCAATACATCGATCAGTGGATTATTTTTTTAATTAACTTATATTTTTAGAATAAACTTCAGAATATTTGTGTATTAGCCTAGTTTAGTTGTTATAAATTAAGTTTTTGTTTTTCTTCAAAGAAATTTCCAGGGGGGGCTAAGGGGGGCTGGAAGATTCCAGGGGGGGCTCAAGCCCCTAGCGCCCCCTTGCCGCCGCGCATGGCTCCACCCTCTCAACCAGGATAAATAAATTAAGATTAGCACTAATGGGGGATAAAAATGGGATAAAAAAATCAGGATTAAAAAAAAAAAATCAATTCACTACAAAGGCATCAATCCAAGGGAGGGGGGGTGTGTCTCATGGTCAACCAGGCATAGTGTGAAAACATCGTGACTGTTGGGACCTACTGCTCCCCTGACATGGAATATCTCATGCTACAATGCAGGCCATTTTGGCTACCATGGGAATTTACGTCGGTAACACTAGCCGCCATTTATATTTCCCCTCAGGGAAACACAGGGAATGCGCTCAAAGAGATACACCGAGCGATCAGCGCGCAGGAAGCAAAACAACCGGAGACCGCAATCATAGTGGCAGGGGACTTCAACAAGGCCAACTTGAAGAGAAGACTGCACAATTTCCACCAACACATCCATTGGGGAACCTGGGGTAACAACACACTTGACCACTGTTACTCGAACGTCAGACATGGATATTAAGCTCTTCTACGCCCGCCCTTCGGGAAATCGGATCACTCCTCCATACCGCTCGTTCCACGTTACAGACAGAGACTGAAACAAGAGCCTCCGGCCTTCTGGACCGTCCATCGCTGGTCAGACCAATCGGATGCCATTCTAAGGGATTGTTTTGATCGCGTGGACTGGGAGGCACTCAGGGCATGGGGAAATCTTAGTGAGTACACAGACACTGTGACAACTTCATTAGAAAATGCACTGACTCTGAGGACGTTGTCCCGACAATAAAAATAAAAATCATGCCCAACCCGAAAAGCATGGATCAACAGTGATGTCCGGGCAGCCCTCCACGCACGGACCACTGCTCAACTCCGGATCACCAGAGGAGTACAAACAGGCATGCTACACCCTCAGGACAACAATAAAAAAAACAAAAGAGGGAATTTGGCAAGCAGCTGGAGTCTAAACTTGACTCCAACATCCCAAGACATCTTTGGAGAGGACTCCACGCTGCTTCCGATTTCAAGGGGGAAAAACAACACACCCCAAACACCACCCACCCTGCCGAACGAACTCAACACATCCTATGCAAGGTTCGATCCCTCCGCCAGACCACCCACCTCCCCAGAATGTAATTTAACATTTTCAAATACGAAATTTCTCATTAAAAATGTGTGTGGTTTGAATGGGAATCAAACCCCAGTCAAGGCAAGCAGTGGAAGGCAAGCACTTTGCCCATTAAGCCATGAAGCCCAAGCACACCCTCAGCTGAACCTTTTCAACTCCTAACACTAACCGTAACCTTTTTTTTAAACTTGCCTATAATCCGAACCATAACCATAACAACCAACATCCTAAAAACAAAAATGCAATGAAACATGTTTGAAGAGTTGTATGGTGATTCCTCTGTTCTGCGTCATGGCTTTCTGATAGTAAGCCTTCAGGGCTAATTTCTCCCATGTGCTGCTGAAGTGCCTCTGAGCCAAACACAGACTGCACAGAGCCAACAGTGAGACACTGATGGCAGGACACAGCCTGCAGAAAGCTGGGATTCAGTGGGATTCACTCCTCCCCTGCGTTTGCATGAAGCGGCAGCAGGGTGGCGCTGTGACAAGAGATGCCATCAGTCAACTGCAGTTCAGTCATTCAGAAAACATTGGACCTGCTGAAGTGCCATATCATTCTCACACAGCAAGTGAGAAAATTGAGAACTTTATATCAGTAAATGTACTTCAAACACACACTCTCTCTCTCTCTCTCACACACACACACACACACACACACACACACACACACACACACACACACACACACACACACACACACAGCAAACAATTGTACTTCAAACATTCAAACACACACATACAGAGCATGTTGATGTCCATTGACAACTCATATAAGCCTAATGTGAAGGTTGTGCCTGTCTCTGTGAATTTTGATTGATTGATTGATTTATTCCAGCATGCTTCTGTATTTGGTTTTTGATGGTCGCAAAAGGAAGGACAAAGCACACAGCTTTGTCAGAC
Source organism: Poromitra crassiceps (assembly GCF_964638095.1). Classification (NCBI taxonomy): domain Eukaryota; kingdom Metazoa; phylum Chordata; class Actinopteri; order Beryciformes; family Melamphaidae; genus Poromitra; species Poromitra crassiceps. The sequence goes on from NC_139626.1 coordinate 48,828,529, forward strand.
AGGGCAGGGTATCCTCTGTGTTGCTTTATCCAAAAGTCAACAACTTTCTGAAAGCAGGCTTCTGTGTTTCGTCACAAGACAACTCTATTAAACTCTCCTGCTCAGCCCGCACTGTTGCCTGGGCTCTTCCTCCATCCCACCGCAGCTGAATCCTAACCGTATGTAATTGGAGTTGTATTTGTGCACTGTTTTGCGTCGTTTGTTTGTGGATTCCCCACTTGCGCTTCTGACAGAGCCACTAGCAGCACATGTGGCACTCGGTTCAGCGCTGCTAACGCTATTAGCGTTATCACTGGAAGGCGTTGTGGCTGCAAACCGCTCTTGCGCTTCTGGCTTGTGCTCCTTTCACTGACCTGTCCTCCTCGTTCACTTGTTGAACTTCATTGCTGCGGGACTCCTCCACACGTCTCCAGTTCGTTTTCACCCAATTTTGCAACATGCCTGCTTTCTTGTAATCAATTAGCTTCTTGCTTGTAACGTTAGCAGCGTCTGTACACGCCACAGGTAGTAGTGTCCGTCAGAAACATTTTTTTATTTTGTTCCTAAATCTAAAAACAAGAATGTGGAAGTTATTTTAAACCCAATTTAAATTCTCAAGCTTATTTTCATTAATAGTAGCCTAGTATTTTGATAGTATTACTGTAAGCTACATGTTTTAAAGTTGGGTTTATTTCACATAAAAAAACATTGAGATTCCAGGGATCCCTCCAAGTACCACCAGCAGGGGGCACAAGTACCCCCGGTGGTACACGTACCACAGGTTGAGAATGACTGCACTAAAGGGTCTGGGTGGGGCCCTAGCGGCAGCCAAGGTGTTCAGCAATAAGGAAAAAGGCGGCAGTTGTAAGAAGCAACCGGTCAATAAATGACTGCAGTGCCTTTGCTGAGTCAACGGAGAACTGAGTCTGTTTACTCGTATTGACGTTATTACATTGGCAACGAGGATTCATCGGGTCTTGCCCAGCATGGCGACATACGGAAAGATTGCAGAGTTTGATCCGGGAACAGACGACTGGCAGCAGTATATGGAGCTTCGGGACTTCTACTTTGTGGTGAATGAAGTGAAATGCCGTGCTACGGGGATTTATGCCAGCCGAACAAGCCGGGAGAGTCTTCTTTGGCGGAGCTACTGACGATTTTGAGCGATCACTTCACACCGAAACCCAGCATCATTGTTGAACGCTTCAAGTTTCATTCAAAAGTGAGACGCCATGCAAGGGCGGGAAGGTGGGTGCTGTGGGTGCGGCAACACCCCCTGGTGGCATGAGATGGAATTTTCTAAATTGTAAATTGATTTGGCTCTAGCCTACTGTGTTTCTGTGCATAAGTCTGTGCTGTGTAGTGGATATCTTGTCCATAGACGATCTTTGCTCAACGCAGTGGTTCTTGGGTAAAAATAGGATCCACACACTGTGAAACGTGCACTCTGGGAAATGCTGAAGTTTTGTTTACTTAGCCTCACGTTGAAACTAGTGTTGTTTACATAGCTGTGTTTACTTTGTTCACAGAGTCGGAGACAAAAATGACGACTGCCAGTCAAATCCCAGCTTTGTGAAGAGAAAGAGATACGAGATGACAAGACTGACAAAAAAAGAAAGATAAGATGGGAGGAATGGTAGGCTATCACTGTCCTGATTCCTGAGGGTAAATTGAGTAATGCTGCAGAGAAGAGGAGAATATACTGAATAATGACATCACAACAGTATAATCCTAATGTTAATTTAAAATTAAATATTCCTCTAAATATGGCTAAAAGTCCAAAAAACATAAAATTGTCTTCCCCCTTACTTACAGCACCCCCTACTTAAAAGTAGTTCCAGCGCGGCTGACGCCATGGGACAGTCGGTGGCATTGTTTGTGGCCGAATTGAGGAGACTCACTGAGCACTGTGGGTTTGGGACGGCACTGGATGATATTCTGATTAGAGACAGACTGGTCAACACGTTCTCACTCCGGCGAGGGCTATATGGAGTTAGCAGCGTCAATGGAAACGGCAGCTAAAGATCAGAATCAGCTTTATTGGCCAAGTATGCAAACACATACAAGGAATTGTAAGTAAGGAAGATGTAGCACAGCTGCAGCAGGCGGGAGTGGAGAGTCCCGTTCACAAAGTTTTGGCAGGTTGGCAGGTTGTTTCAGATGTGGAGGACATGACGGAGCTGCTGACTGCTGTTTTGTAGACGCAGTTTGCCACAACTGCCACAAGAGGGGGCACTTGGCCAGAAAATGCCACAACGCCAGGCAGCCCAGACAAGACAGAGGTGACGCACGGGGAACAGCAAGAGGCGCAACACACATGCTGGAGGATGAGGTAAATGAAGAGGAGTATACGCACATACTGTACAATCTGGATGACGGAGAGAGAGTGGAGCCATACAGAGAGCGGATGTTGGTGAATGGCCATGGCATGGCCTGACATCATTAATGAAAAAAACATATAGGGAGATGGGAGGGAGAATAAAACAAAAAGGGCAAAAGTTCACACAACTAGACACTCAGGCCTACCAACAACTTCCGCTTGAGGACACATCTATGAAGTTCACCACAATCAAATCAATTCAAAACATGCTCTTGTATAATATATGCCGGGATGCATGTCTCTGTCTCTGTACGTAATGTAAATGCATGTTGAAGGAACATGGAAGTGCAAACATCATATTCACTATACACGTATGATTTCCTAATTCTCTGATTCCAGCTTCTCAAATATGAAATGTTCTGGTTTCTTTAGATGGTAAATCATCTCTTCAGTCCTCTGTGACAGTATTCTCCTTTGTGTAGAACACACTACAGTTCTTCCATTTCAGTTTTAGCTGTTTTTCAGCACAGCTAATTTCTCCCTCACTTCAGCTGTTAATCACCTTGAGGGCTTTTGACTTACAGGCAGCATTTCTATGTTAACTTCAAGTTTTCAAACTTTGACCATGTTTAGCCACACATTCGCGTTTCCATAAACTTTTGTTAACCACAGACCTTATTTTATGCATTTAAGTGAAATCCCCATTCTAAAACCCCATAGACTTTTCCCCTGAACAAACAAATGGCGGCGATTTCTGGATAAAGTCTACAAAAATATGTCATCCCTGCGGTACTCTATAGCAATAAACCAGTCAAAGCAGAGATTTAGGCTTCACATCTTAACTGTTGTAAAATCAATATAAACCACAGCCTCTTATGGTTTATTGCTCAACTCTTGTCACTTAAATCCACATTCTCATACTCACTCTCAACACTGGCCAACCAACACACATACACAACAATGATGCCCCATTGAATCCACAGCACTTCTCAGTTTATTACTACACTGCTGAAGAGTCCCTGAGCAACACACAGACTCCCTGCCCTCTGTGCTGGCTCAGGTCTGAGGGAGGCAATCGTTTTTGTCCCATGATGGTGAAGGCATGACCCGCCCTTCTATGCCTCTGACTGGCCTAGCGTCAAACGATGTTCATCCAATCACATTCGCTTGGCTATCCTGCATATCTTTCTACAGTCTGTGGTGTGGTCAGTAACCTGGCGTCACCAGGCTCTAGTGGTCAGAGAGACAGACAGCAGTTGTGCTTGTTAGCGTGCATGAAAGATGGCACTGTGACTTTAATTCAGCTTGGAACACCACACCAAGAGTGACATTTGAATTGAATAAATAATTAGAGGAAACAAAGTGATGAAATTTAGAGTGACAAGAAAAATACACATTCATGTCTGTGCAATAAGTAAATAACTCACACAGTTATATGGTTTGCAATTGCAAGTTCAACTATAGGCTATGATGTATGATGTCATAACCTTTGATTGTATATGCTGCCATCTCATGCTTGTTGATTTAAAGGAGAATTTCGTTTTTTTTTAACCTGGACCCATCTCCTGGCATTAATTATGATTTGGCCACTCACCAGGCGATCTCCGCGGCGTTTCTGGCCGTCCTAGCGTTGTTTTGACATCAATAGCGTCCAAGTCAGTTGTAAAATGGAGCTGACTTGGGGCCAAGTGTGAGCCTGTCTTTCCTGCATCTAAATAGCTATTTTTATTCCCGTTTTTGCCAAATATCATCATAATCTGATCCCTCAAGAACCACCACAGTGATATTTCGCCAAAGGCTGTTTCCTGGAGTCGCACAGGGATCAAATTACCTCAAACGTGATCTCGGTCACCAAGTCTCGTGAAGTCCCGCGATACTTTCCTGCCGACTGGCCAAGTACAACCTAGCGCAACCTATGTGGGGTTTGGCATAACCTTCGTTATTTCGAATCCCACATAGGTTACGCCAAACCCCACATAGGTTGCGCTAAAACCACCACCGCAAAGCGTCCTCCTGTACTTGGCCAGTCGGCAGGAAAGTATCGCGGCACTTCACGAGACTTGGTGACCGAGATCATGAGGCTTGTGGTCCATGACATTGGACCGCTTGGTGCAGGGGTGGCCAAATGGATGACAAGAAAGATGAGTGATAAGAGATAGAGATAAAATATAATTTATTAATGAGCTTTACACAAGCTCTACCCCAACATGGTGCCATATCTCACAGAACCGTTAGGTACAGGCACCAAAACTCATCCCTAAACTTTGACTATCATTTACCAAGCAAGGGAAAGGTCCACGTACCTGTAGAGATCAGTAGGCTATGTCAACTTGAGCCTTGTCTCAATTATCACTTATGTCTCATAAGAGGATAAAAGAGGTCGGTGGTTCGATCCCTGGCTGCTCTTGCATGTCAAAGGGCAAGATACTGAACCCCAAATTGCTCCCGATGGCTGTGCCAGCACCCTGCATGGTAGCTTGCCACCATTGGTGTGTGAATGTCTGTTTGAATGGGTGATTGAATTTACTGATTGTAAAGCACTTTGGATAAAAGCGCTATAGAGCTGAACAGGCTCACATATCTTGTGAGTTCCACATTGATTTCTCAATAGAACTTTAAAAAAATCCTTATATAACGAGGATTATATCCTTATAAAACATTTCAGTTGGAGCGAAAACGAAAAACAGGGGGCAAATAGATTTTTTTAAATAAATTGTTATGTTGTTATCAAATAAATTGTTGTACTTGCTTAACCCTAATCACCAATCTTTAGAATGTAATTTAACATTTTCAAATAATTTCTCATTAAAAATGTGTGTGGTTTGAATGGGAATCAAACCCCATTCATTGGATTGGAAGGCAAGCACTTTTGCCCATTAAGCCATGAAGCCCAAGCACACCCTCAGCTGAACCTTTTCAACTCCTAACACTAACCGTAACCTATTTTTTTAAACTTGCCTAATCCGAACCATAACCATAACAACCAACATCCTAAAAACAAAAATGCAATGAAACATGTTTGAAGAGTTGTATGGTGATTCCTCTGTTCTGCGTCATGGCTTTCTGATAGAAAGCCTTCAGGGCTAATTTCTCCCATGTGCTGCTGAAGTGCCTCTGAGCCACACACAGACTGCACAGAGCCAACAGTGAGACACTGATGGCAGGACACAGCCTGCAGAAAGCTGGGATTCAGTGGGATTCACTCCTCCCCTGCGTTTGCATGAAGCGGAAGCAGGGTGGCACTGTGAGATGCCATCAGTCAACTGCAGTGCAGTCATTCAGCAAACATCGGACCTGCTGAAGTGCCCCTGAGCAACACACGGACTCCCTGCAGCTGCAGTAGCTGAGCCTGTGCTCTGAGATTCACTTAGGCTTCACTAAAGAACATTATTACCTCTTGTGTGTTTAACTTGCAGCTGAAACTACAGTAATGTGATGTTGTTGTAATGTGAATGTTCATGTTTGGGGATTTCTATCAGGCAGGCAGAGGACCACTAAGGGGTCTGGGTGGGGTCCTAGCAGCAGCCAAGGTGTCCAGCAGTAACGAAAAAAGGCGCCAGTTGTAAGAAGCAACCGGTCAATAAATGACTGCAGTGGCTTTGCTGAGTCAACGGAGAACTGAGTCTGTTTACTCATATTGACGTTATTACATTGGCGACGAGGATTCAAAAGTGAGATGCCAGGGATAGACGGTGGCATCTTTTGTGGCCGAATTGAGGAGACTCACTGAGCATTGTGGGTTTGGGACGGCACTGGATGATATTATTAGAGACAGACTGGTGTGCGGCATTAATGACGAGCGCATACAGCAGCGTTTGTTATCAGAAGCGGACGACAGACTGACGTTGGCGAGGGCTATATGGAGTTAGCAACGTCAATGGAAACGGCAGCTAAAGATGTAGCAGAGCTGCAGCAGGCGGGAGTCCCGTTCACAAAGTCCAGCGCAGGACCTCACCGGCCGCAGGTTGTTTCAGATGTGGGGGACATCATGGGGGTGCTGACTGCCATTTTGTAGACGCAGTTTGCCACAACTGCCACAAGAGGGGGCACTTGGCCAGAAAGTGCCTCAGCGTCAGGCAGCCCAGACAAGACAGGGGAACTGCAAGAGGGTGGGGTGAGGTGGTACTGGGAAGACTCTCAGCCGCCGGACTATACCTGAGGAGAGACAAATGTGTTCTTATGGCACAAGAGGTGGTGTACCTGGGTTACAGAATTAACCACAAGGGGATTCATCCAGTCTCAGACAAGGTTAAGGTAAATGGTAAATGGTAAATGGCCTGCATTTATATAGCGCTTTTATCCAAAGCGCTTTACTATCAGTAGATAGTCTACATTCACCCATTCATACACCGATGGCGGCAGGCTGCCACGCAGGGTGCCTACACACCATCGGGAGCAAGGAGGGTTAAGTGTCTTGCCCAAGGACACAGCGACAGCAGCTGGGAGGGAGCGGGGATCGAACCGCCAACCCTTGCGTCATTGGCCGACCCGCTCTACCTCCTGAGCTAAAGCCGCCCTCGTGAATGCCCCACAGCCGACTAACCAGACACAGTTGAAGTCTTTCCTAGGCATGCTCAATTATTACCACAGATTCCTGCCAAACGTGTCAACCATGCTGGAGCCGCTACATGAGCTTTTGAGGAAGGGGGCCCCATGGCGGTGGAGAAAACGTCAAGACTTTGCATTTGAGGCGGCAAAAAAGTGCCTACAGTCTGAACAATTGCTAGCGCATTTTGATGACTCGAAACCCCTCTACCTCGCCTGTGATGCATCGCCGTATGGAGTTGGGGCAGTTTTACCGCACCGTTTTCCTGACACCAGCAGAACGGGGATATTCTCAGCTCGAGAAGGAGGGGCTAGCCATCATTTTTAGCCTGAAGAAATTCCACCAGTACCTGTATGGCATGCACTGCACCATCGTGACTGACCACAAACCACTGTTGGGTCTCCTGGGAGAGAGAGTAAGGGCATCCCACAGCTCGCGGCGGCCAAGATGCAGAGGTGCGCGTTAATTCTGGCAGCATACGAGTATACACTGGAGTATAAGGAGGGCTCAAAACATGGGAACGCAGTTGCACTGAGCCGGCTCCCACTGCCGACCACCCCCGTCACCACGCCACAAGAAGGGGATGTGCTGATGCTCATGGAGCACATGAATGGAACGCCACTGCAGGTGAAACAGATCCGGGAGTGGACACGTCGGTAACCGCGTCTTGTCCAGGGTGCATCAGTGGCTGCTGCAGGGTTCCCGGCCCCGAGAGTGCACAGATCCAGAGGTGCAGCCGTACATGAGGCGGCAAAGCGTGGAGGAGGGCTGCGTTCTGTGGGGCAGCAGGGTCATAATACCACCGCCGAGGAGACAGACCATGATTGCAGAGCTTCACGAGGCTCATCCGCGGGTCTCAAGAATGAAAACATTGGCCGGCAGCTACCGTGTGGTGGCCAAACATGGATGCAGATTTGAAGTCAGCGGTGCGCAAATGCCATGCATGTCAGTCAAACCAAGCCGCTACAGCCGCAGCGCCGCTACAGCCGTCGGAGTGGCTCGACCAACCATGGATGAGACTGCATCTGGATTTTTGCGGGCCAGTATTTGGAAAGATGTCTCTGATGGTAATCGATGCCTACTCAAAGTGGATCGAGGCTCACCCAATGCCGTCTATAACTTCCTCGGCTACAGCAGTGTAGCTGAGGAGCATCTTTGCCACCCATTAAGGTCCGCTAAACAGGGCTGAATCATTGACAGTGGTGTTAGGTGGTACTTAGACCTGAATTAGCAGTATAGTATTAGTCATCCTAAAAAAATAAAAAAAATAAAAATAAAAATCCTAATAAATTTTGTTTTGACCTAATTTTATTGTTGTCTATAGAGTTAGTTCCACCTCTGCGCAGATTCCCCCGCTCTCTTCTCTCTCTCCCCCTCAGGTGTCCTTCACTGGCCTGACGTACACCCCCGCCGCTGCAGCCCTAGGTCCGGCCGTCATCGCCCTAGCCACCTGTCGTCACTCTAGGCCATCTACCCACTACTCCTTCTACTGTCTGACACCCCGGGCTCATCACCATCACCGACCCCTATCCTCATCATCCTGGTCACCTGCCTGCCTAAGGGAAGGGCGGGGCGCCCCCCCCCCCCCGCCGCCTCATCATCACCTCCAACTCCTATCCTCCTCTCCTCTTAATCATCACCTCCGACTCCTATCCTCCCCTCCCCTCCTCTTAATCCATGTCACCAACGCGGACTCATGGATTCCTCAGATCATCCTCATGGAACTCCCAATCTTGTTACCCCTTTTTTCACCTAGCTAATTAACTAGTATTCTCTAAACCTACGAACACTTAAAGACTACATTTTCTATTTCTTTTTGGACTCTACTTTTTAGATTTTCAACTCCCTTCCCTGATCTTAGGATAATTTAAAAACTACATCTTTATATCCCTTCTGTTGGACTCTTTTTTTTTACATTTTCAATTTTCTGTTCTCTTGTAAATTTTATTTCCATAATAAACCATTCACAGAGTTTCATTATCGGAAACTCTGTGCATGGTTTAGCCCGGCATCTCTCGGCCTGTCTCGGAGGGGAGTCCCCGGATGGGGGTCCGTTGCTGTGGCCTGGGTGGGCCCGTCCCCCGCGTGGCCTGCTCTCACGCTCTCGGTCACTATGCTGGTGGCTGGGGGCTGGGGGGGCGGGTCGCGTGGGGGCTGGGTCCGCCCGGGCCGCAGCAATGGGCCCCTATAGCACAACGACCTCACAAGGTTCCTCCTCAGCCAAGTCACTGGGGCAATCCATGTGGCGATCCATGTGTGGATTGCCACCATATGGTGGAAAGGTTTTCTTGCGTTCACTGGGGGTGAGGGGGCGCCGCTGTGTCCCGGCCTGGCCTTCCCTCCCACGCCTTATGTGGGCGGGGGCCGGGTCGGGGGGCATCGGTGCTCTTCATCACTGGTCGAGGGCTGCCGGTTGGTTTAGAACAGCTTAGGTAGGCGATAGATTAGCTACAGCCTAAGGCTGACCTGTTATAGTGTTCAGGCTAAAATCAGACTAGAGCAGAGTAGGATAGGCCAGATTAGGCTGTAGATTAGCTAGATACTATGTCCCAGTTAGCTCTGGTTAATGCTTAGAGTAGTCAGTTGTCTGATCTTCTCCCCCCCCCTCTCTCTTTCCCCCTTCCCCCGCTTCTTCCCTTCTTCCCCCTTCCTGTTCTCCTCTCTTTCCATGCTCTTTCCTCCCCCACAACCCACCGCCCCCCCTCCCTTCTCCTGCTCTCTCCTCCTTCTCCCCCCCTCTGCTCCTTCTCCTCTTCTCCCCTATTTTCCTGAATCCCTGCCACTTCCTGCTCTCCCCTCTCTCACATTCCCCCTGCCCTCCTTCCCCTGCACCCTCCCACCTCTCCTTCTCTGCCTCTCTCCTCCTCTATGTCCTCTCCCCTCTCTCACATTCCCCCTGCTCTCCTTCCCCTGCACCCTCCCACCTCTCCTTCTCTGTTCTCTCCTCCTCCACATTTCCCATTTTCTCCCCACCCTCGCCCTAATCCGGGCCCGTATCCTACTCCCTCCCTCCACCCTAGACCCTACCTCTACTCTGCCTCCCCTGTACCCTTCCACCTCTCCTTCTCTGTTCTCTCCTCCTCTCTGTCCTCTCCCCTCTCTCACATTCCCGCTGCTCTCCTTCCCCTGCACCCTCCCACCTCTCCTTCTCTGTTCTCTCCTCCTCTCTGCCCTCTCCTCCCTCTCACATTCCCCCTGCTCTCCCTCCCCTGCACCCTCCCACCTCTCCTTCTCTGTTCTCTCCTCCTCCACATTTCCCATTTCTCCCCACCCTCGCCCTAATCTGGGCCCGTATCCTACTCCCTCCCCTCCCCCAACCCTAGACCCTACCTCTACCCTGGCTCTCCCTCCCCTGCACCCTCATCTCTCCTCCTCTGTTCTCTCCTCCTCCACATTTCCTATTTTCTCCCCACCTCCCCCCTCTCCTCCCTCACATCCCCCCGCTCTCCCTCCCTCCTCCACTCTCCTGCTTTCTCCTTTTCCCGGTGTTCTTCCCCTTCCCCCTTTCCCCCACTACTCTAAAGCATAGTACATTTTACTCCAAAGCATGGCACCCACTCTATCCTCTCCAATATTCCGCCACTATTTAAAGCATGGCATAGCATGGCAATATTCCGCCACTATTTAAAGCATGGCACCCATGCTCTTAGTATTTCGCCACTATTCAAAGCATGGCACCCACTCTTCCCTAAAGCAAGGCACCCATAAGCTCTATATGTGAACATGTACTTATCTGGCAAAATGACTCATTACTAAAGGCCTGCAGCCAATTAAATTAGGCATAGTTTGGTTGCTTAGAAATTGACATATGTCCGTTTGCAAGATGTGCGTCTATATTTCTCATTCTCTCCCCACCTCCTCCCTCCCCCTGCTCTCTTCTCCCCCACACCCCTCCCCCTTCCCCTCTCCTGCTCTCTCCTCTTGCTCCTTCCCCACCTCCTATACCCTCCAACATCTCCCATTCCCTCCCCACCCCATCACTCTCTCACATTCCCCCTGCTCTTCCCCCTTCTCCTGCTCTCTCCTCTGCTCTCTCTTCATTTCTATATTTTCTATATTATCAATTGTTCAAATGTTATCTTTATTCTGTATATTCTTGTTACTGTGTGTTAGCTAGAATCAGCTAGACATACTTTCTGTGAAGCCCTCTGAGACATGCTTGTGAATTAGGGCTATATAAATAAACTTGACTTGACTTGACATGGGATCCCGGCAGTGTTGGTCAGTGATAATGGGCCTAGCTTGGTGAGTGCGGAGTTTGAGCACTTTGTGAAGAAGAATGGCATAAAGCATGTGTGTCACAACCGCACCATATCACCCGGCGTCTAATGGCTGTGCTGAGCGTGCTGTGCGAGTGTTTAAGGAAGGAATCAAGAAGATGGGGGAGGGCAGTGTGGAGACAAAGCTATCCAGGTTCCTGTTCGACCCCTCAGACCACGACCGGAGCCACGCCGGCTGAGCTGCTCATGAACCGGAGGATCAGGACACAGTTGGATCTGGTGCGTCCGTCACTGGCGGGCAAAGTGGGACTGAACCAGGCCAAACAAAAAGAACGCCATGACAAGCATGCCCGGGACCGCACATTCACAGAGGCGGACTCAGGGTATGTGCGTGGGTATGTGACTCAGGGTATGTGCGTGGGTATGTGACTCAGGGTATGTGTGTGGGTATGTGGGGAAGAAGTGGATTCCAGCAACGCTCATCGAGAGGACAGGCCCAGTATCTTGGAGAGTGAAAACACATGACGGCAAGATGGTGAGGCGACATCAGGATCAAATCCGCCCACGTTACGACCGGACACAAACTGAATCCAATCTTCAAGAGGAGAGTTTCCCGGTGGACCCGACACCACAAGAACCATAAAATCCAGAGCGACAGGATCAAGCACCAGAGGCATTACTGCCTGGGCCCCCAGAACCGGGCCCTTACAGAGACAACCCTTATCCAGAGCGAGTTAGGAGGGCACCCCCTTATCTTAAGGATTATGTTCTTGAAGGGGCAGAATAATCCCCTGGGGTGTCTCGAGGAGGGCCGTCGACTCCCTACCTCATAGATTAGTTGAAGTTCAAAGAAAAAAGACAAACTGAAAAAGTTCAAGTTCACAGGGATATATATATATATATATATATATATATATATATATATATATATATATATATATGAAGAGTTCATTTGCAAAAACAGGTATATCCGTTTGGATTTTTTATAATTTTATTTTATATATTGATGTATTGATACTGTAATTAATTTATTTTTGGGAAATGTTTATTATCAATCATAACTAAAACATATTCATCTGATAATTTCCACATAAATCACCTCAATAATGTTTTCTATGCGCACTCCAGGGAGTATCAAACAGATGTTGTTCATTTTAAGAATGGCGTTTACCTGTTTTTGAAAATGAACTCTTCAATATATATTGTTATGTGTGGACTATGGGGGGAGGGAATGTTGTAATGTGAATGTTCATGTTTGGGGATTTCTATCAGGCAGGCAGAGGACCACTAAGGGGTCTGGGTGGGGTCCTAGCGGCACCCTAGGTTCAGCAGAAAGGGAAAAGGCGCCAGTTGTAAGAAGCAACCGGTCAATAAATACTCGTATTGACGTTATTACACATGTACTGTAACGTTTTCTATGCTGGTTCAGGGTTCAGGTCTGAGGGAGAGAAGGTGCCAGTGGAGGCCGTCATAATCGTGATGCTTCTGGCCTATGCATGGCCTGGGACCGCTTGGTGCCATGGAGCTTTAACACCAAGGCAATATGCGTGTCAGAAAATCAAATCAAACTCCTCTAGCCCTGATCCCCTCTAAACCTCTGACTATCAGAGGGAGAGAGAGAGAGAGAGAGAGAGATTCACCTCAACAATGTGGATGATAATGGTGTGACCAATCATCATCATCCCATCATCCCATCCATACAAATGTAAGGCCATGTGTATGAGTCTGACAATGAGTCTGACATCTGTTTCAAAACAAATTTATGAATAATCCTGGGAAGCCATTTCAAAATGTAATTAAATGAGAGTTTTGATTTTTTTTTCATTCTGGGACGAACACATATCATTTAAAATATCAGTAAATAACAAGAACGTGGAAGCGCAAACATCATATTTGCTATTACACGTATGAGAATACATGTGTAGTTAAACTATATAAGTATTTTATCGATTACAATACGCTATCCATACTGTGATAAGTAGTAGGCTGGTGTTTTTTCATAATCCTATGAAAATAACAAATCTCGTCCATGTGTCTCAGTAGCCATAGAACTAAAACAGAAAAAACAAGATAAAACTATTAAAAAACATGTCAAAGAGCCATGCCATTGCTCTGGGCAGCATATTTCATCACTGCAACGCACCGGGCCAGCTGACTTAATTGATAAGTAGGAGGCAAATTCTGAAAATTAGAATTTAGGGTGCAGGTCCTGGTAATGTCAGAGGTGAGATTATTAATGAGATAATTGTTGTGGTAAATGCTACTTTATATTTGATAGCAATACGAGACAAGATGCTTTTGTTTCAGATAATGCATCATTTTCACATCACTTTACACTTGTGTCACTTGATTCAAGAACATTCTTAAAATAAGATTATTTGCATTTCAAAACAAAACAAAATTATCTAACTCTATTAATAGATTTGTGTTCATAAAGAAAATCACAAGTTTACATGATCATTGTTACAAACACAGTTTTCAGTTTGTGGGAGAACATTTTCAGTACAGTATATTACATTAAATGTCCGCAAAATAGTTTTTTTATGCAGTGTACAATCTCACTTTTCCTTTCCATTCTCCTCTAGTACCTGGTCAGTCAGCTACCCTGCAATGTGCAGATATAACTCTTGTCGACCGTGAAAGGCTTAGACGTATTCTGCAAGCCGCTGTTCCCCCAGATGCTCGCCTGTATCAACACTGGCTCAGTTACCAAACTCCTGGAGTGGATACATGTGGAGTGAGTAATCATCTGCATGTCCTCTAACCTTATTATTCCATGTCCAACATTACACATTTTGAAAAGTTGAAGACAGTCAATAGATTGCCAGGAAAAACTCTTCATTTCTATAGTGTAATAACACTTTACTCTGTATTACTATACAAATGCTATATTATTTATTTATTTATTATATAATACGTGTTTGTTTTCTTGTTGTCACTCAGGGTGACTCCGGTGGAGGAGTGGTGTATATTAACCAGATTTATGGGGTCCATTGTTTCACTGGTGATCCCCAAACTGCTTGTAATGAAGCAGCCGGGTTCATGGATGTCTGTGCATACAAGCAATGGATCGTAGGCAACCGTAACTGGCAAAGAGGCTAAAACAGTTTCATAATAAACAATCTATGAGATCTCAGCTCTACAAGAAACTGATGTGATTTCTGTGTCTTTTGTTCCCAGAGAATGGTCACAGTTTGCCACACAGACAGATCATGTAAAATTGTGATTTTCCTTTTCTGATATTAGGATCAAAACATGAAAACAAATATTCACACTAACACTAGGTAATAGGGCACTGGCCTACAGTATAATACAGCTTACATTGTCTCACCGAACAGGAAACACAATGTATAAAAAAGGCAGTGAGATAATTAGTTTGGCTGCTGTAATCTGTGTTTGAAAAACGGTCTTGTACTGTGAGTGAATCATCACATGGCTTGATCTCTGTAGCAGTCAGTGTGTCCTGTTGATCTATCCAGAAGTCGTCAAAGTGGGAGGCGGGCCTCCCCAGGGGCGCTCCAGGCAGTTTCAGGGGAGGCCCAGTGAATTGAAGTGATTTTTTCCTTTACATTTGTATTCATTTATTATATTAGTTATCAAAAGGAGATCACAAAGAATAGCCTGAAAGTGTGTGATTTGGTTCACGAGATGTTTCAGACATACAGTGGTTTTGGGGAATTTGACTGTTTTTCCCACTTTCCCAGAGTCAGAAACAAATAAATGCCTTCAAACAGACCTTTTCAATCATGAGAGACTAGTAGAAAGTTTAACAAGCTTTAATGATACAACAAATTAATTTTGGCGTATGACTCCATGATATGATGACGCTCTCCTGAGATGATGAGAGGCCGTCGTCAGTGAAGAATAGGATAGGAAATCCCCCATAGGGAATTCTTCAATCAGGAGTCATGACGATGGTGGTGGTCAGGGGAGGAGGTGGGGTGAAAGCAACTTCCTCAGCGATGATGATCAGCAACTGAGAATGACACATGGCACATACACAGCACATAGCAAACAGAGTAAAACATGGACCCTGATATACTATGCTGATTAGGTGATTGGGATCAGCTGGAGAGGAATACCTTGGGCTGATTGGTTATTGCCACATGTGTGATAAACTGTGAATGGGTGAGGAGACAGCATCAGAGAAAGGGGCGAGCCTAACAATGAATGGGTTATACAACCTCAAAGAAAGGGGGCGTGCACTGTGATATGACATGAACTGGGCGTTAGCTGTTAAGTAGTCTTCATTATTGAAAATAGTCCAAGACATTATTTATGTATATTTGGTGTAGTCTGAAGTATGTCAAACAGCAATATCAGGCTATCTTGGCTCAATTGTTGAGTGTCGATGGGATCAAATAATATAATCATGATCCCATATGCATCCATGAATTGTGCAAGGGGGGATATTTTTTCCAAGCTATGTCTGGGGGAGGCCCACAGTCTCAGACTTTGACAACCCCTATAGGTTATTTAACCTAATGAACCTGGACCATAAATGCAATGACTATTTGTGATCAATAGAACAATAATCTGTTCAACATAATACATTTTCCAAATGACCTACCATTAATGCAATTATTATTTATTACATTAATGAAACAGTCTGATTGAGTCTTTACATTTGTATTATACATGTTATATTGTATTAGTATTACAATAGGCCTATGGGTTTTAAGAATTGGAAATTGTGCTTAAACAACTAGAGTTGCTTCCTTAAAAATGAAGACAAATCACAAAACAATTAAGATACCAATTGATAGGGAACATTGAAATCACATTAGCCTTTATTTGGACAATCACTAGTTAACACATTCACTGCCAGCCGTTTTTTTTTTACTGTAGGTAGCTTCTGCCAAGCCGTTTTTTGAGGATTCTGGCTCATTTTACAAGAGCCGAGGATAATTTTCTGCTTGGACTTTGTGAACACAAAGTTCACAAAAGTACTAATAGAATGTGTGCTTTTTCTGTCTAAAAGAGTTAGTTTGTAGAGTTAGTAGTTATGTAGATATTAGCCGTTGAGTACAGCATGGTTTCAGCGTCTGAAAATTTATGCTGATATAAATGGCTTTTTGTGAAATTCGATAGAACAGTCACTTTAACCATTCATTTTTGGCATCAGTAAGACGTCAGACATCTAAACAATAGTTTTGAACAGTAATTTCCTCCATAACAGCAGGAAACACCCCTCTCCTTCAAACTCCTCCCTCCGTGTGTCTTCTCCTCCTTCCTCCGTGGCTCTGCAGCGGGCGTGTCACAAGCGCGTTGCTGCTGCTGCTGCTGCTTGCCTGCCTGCGGACGCTCCTTGGGCGAGTTTGGATGGGCTCGCTCGTTTCCCGGGGCTTTGGCCGAGAGCTTTGATGAAGCTTCCGCGACTCTGGTCCCATTTATGCTCCCGTGCCTCAAAGTGTGCTGCACCCACAATCCACCATGCAAATCTGCAATCCCCCACCGCCAGCTCCCAGCGCGAAACCGAAAGCGCCCTCGCCAAGCCATTTCCCCGAGCCATTTCCTCCTCCCGCGGCTGCTTTCTCTCTGCCCTCCCTCGTCCGGAGAGCACCGTCGCCACCCAGTGGGTCGGCAAAATAGACCATACACATTCAACACCTCCAATACTTGTACAGGAGATGTAAAAGGGTTTAATCGACGTCCCACCGTCAAAAAAAAAAAATTTTTTTTTAAGACGAGATATCTCGTCATTGGCAGTCAACAGCTGGATTTTGTAAGACGAGATATCTCGTCAATGGCAGTGAACGTGTTAATATATTCATACACATTTTCATTTAAGTTACACATAGGTATTGTACATACATAGACAGACGTCATATTCAGATAGCCTGTACCGTACATTTGCAGCTCCTCTCATTTCACACTGTGCCACTATGTCCTGTACAGAATCAGAATACCAGATAGGTTGTCTGCAGATTAGCCTTCAAATGTGCATCAAGACAGATGTAATCTGATGTGTGTCTCACCCTATAAATATGTTTGACTTTCTGTTCATGGAAAGTAAGCCTGTGTATCTATTCGTGAAGATACAAGAGTGGATCTCTTGGCCAATTTATGTTAAATACTTCATTTAACACGTTCACTGCCAATGGCGAGTTGACTCGTCAAAAAAAATCCAACGGTTGACTGCCAATGACGAGTTGACTCGCCAAAAAAAAAAAAAAAAAAAATTTGACGGTGGGGCGTTGATCTAACCCTTTTACATCTCTTATTATAATATGTGAGCCACCGAACGTGTACAATCCATTCCACCGACCCACTAAGTGGCGACAGTGCTCTCCAGACTATTGAAAGCCAAGCAAAAACAGCAGAAACGAACGAGCCTCATTCTCATACTGTAGGCGAAAACGCGTTCACGCTGGTGCACAACGGTGGTGCACAACGGTGGGGGGTTCCAGAAATAGACTGGGTGCAAAACACACTTTGAAACACGCAGCATAAATAAGACCAGAATCGCAAAAGCTTCATCAAAGCTAGCCGAAATCCCAAGAAACGAGCGAGCCCATCCAGACTCAGAGCAGCCGCCAGCAGACAGGCAGGCAGCAGCAGCAGCAGCAGCAACTCGCTTGTGACACGCCCGCTGCATGCAGAGCCACGGAGGGAGGAGAAGAACACACACGGAGGGAGGAGTTTGAAGGAGAGGGGAGTTTCCTGCTGTTATGGAGGAAATTACTGTTCAAAACTATTGTTTAGA